>NW_003299090.1:411118-464468 GCF_000151645.1 Tuber melanosporum | reverse complement strand
GGGAAGCACTCACGACATGAGTGTTGTGCATATCATAGACCATGTTGGGCCAACTCTAATCGAGACGTATCATACTGTGAGGCCCGGAACATGAGCAACCAGTATGATGTATTGCATAATGTTATGGGGTTTTGTTTATTTATTTATTTATTAAGAGGGGGGGCTGCATGCACTATTCCCGGTAGGCGAGGGGCATGCCAGACTATAAGCTTGGGCGACCTGTACGATGCCGTATACTCAGGCAATCAACTTCCGTCATCCACAGTCCAGCTCCGCTCTTTATTATTTTACCTGACAAAAAAAGTATACTTCTTACAGCGGCACATCACTCTATTTAATCCAGCACTCGGAAAATATTCATCGTGGGATTAGGCCGTGTAAACCCACTTAACTTGGACTCCCCTCATCTTGTTCCTACCAATGAATGCCTCACCATCATTACAGAGCTAGGGATACGGCAGTTACAACCCTCGCAACGCTAGTTTAGATAGTTGGGTACTCCCAAAGCTGTCATTATTTGAGGTATCATACATTCACAAACCTAAACTCCGAGGCACCTATCCGGTTCATTCATCCCATTTGTTTGTTTACTTTTCGGAATAGATGAATAGTGGGTGAAATCATGAAATATCACTCATGCTGTTTTCTCCGCCTTCCCTGTTGAAAACGGGATTTAAAATTAAACCGGGGGTTGTACTGAATTGAGAGAAAAATGTCTCAAAGGGCAATTAATCGTTCGATGAGGCGAGAGGAGATCAGAGGTAAAAGTACAGAAAAGAGGAGGATATAGAGAGAGAAGGATTCCAGTGCTAGTGCGTGGAGCTAACATGTCCTGCTACGAATGTGCTTTCATGGATATGATACCTCCACAATTCCCTTTCCATTACCTTCAATTTCTGCTCCTACCCCTGAGAACCTCTGACTCACCCTTTGCGACCCCCTCAGTCTGAACCAAAGACGACCATTCCGAGATATGGCAGCCCCGGACGGACCCGTAGGGAAAGCCGCCTCCCACCAGGAGGGGCCCTTGTCACGACGGCAAGGTCCCGTGGGGTCCCCGGAATTAATTGGAGACGCCGGGAAACCTTGGCAGAATTATCTAAAAGGTGATGCAGAACGGGGAGAAGAAAGTAAGACAGTGAAGAGCAAATACACAGACAGCCATCTCCGACCGCGAGGAAGAAATACGAAAGAATCTTCGGGAATGAGCTCCACATCCCCTGGGCTTGGGTGCCATTGGGCTACAGGGGCAAGATCAACTACAAGTAATGAAAGTTGTTCTGGTTTCCTCGAGGCTCAGATTCTTGTTGTGTGTGGTGCATTTTTGTCCTTTCTAAAAAGCCACATGCTGTCTCTAACATCCGGTGATGTCGTGGTCCTATGCTCAAAACTTGATATTACTCTCCTTTTCTTGCTTGCTTGGAGCAGACCCTACCGCCCGTCAAAAATGCGACAACTGTATGATAGCGGGCAGGCCATCATGTTCAGGGTCCTCAGCAAGTGGACACTCAGACCTATGGGTGTCTACCACCACTACTCACTTCGGGTCCCTTTGCGCAGGGCGATAAGGACTACTCCGGTGAGTTACAAGTGTTAATAACTAATAAACTGCTCTAACCTAGCGGCCTAGTGGCTCAACGCCACAAATAATGATAGCAACTCCAGGGGCAACCCCTCCACCAAAAGCGCTGATGGTCCAACCAATCCTGCAGCCGCCTTTCAGTTTGGTGGTTTTTCTTCGTTGGTTACCTTGGAGCGCTTTGGGCGGTTTGGGATGGTGAGCTTTGAAATCGCCTTCGGATAGAAAAATCCTGCTGATATCTAGTTAGACCGTTTCTGTGCTGAATAGGCCGTACTCGAGTATATTATGCTACTGTAGGTGGTCTCATTACTATTATCTTGGGGGGTGGCTTGGATGGCTACTTGAACAGGAATATGAATAGTAGATGCTCGAATGCTACTCGAGTACAAGGAACGAGTAAACTCGCGGCGGGGGCTATGTCGGTTCGTGTGTAATGTCGGGAAGAGACATACACAGTGTGTGTAGGAACAAGAATTAATATTTGACGTCACTCTGGGTATTCGAGTCCGTACCGAGTACTGAAGTGTACCTCTACTGCGTATCTACGTTCCCGACATAACCGCCGAACCGACATAGCCCTGCCGCGAGTTTAAGTATGAATTCCATCCATTTTAAGATATTGATGACTCAGATATACCGGAGTTTCTAGACCTGGTCGGATTCCACCGATTGTTATGAAGTAAGACTTTTCTCCTATCGGGTGGCGCTAGCGGTGGGGTTGCTTTTTTCCTCTCGGGATGGCCCGCTTACGGCGAAGCAATGAGCGCTCACTTTAATTAATTTACTTTTGCTTGTCTTTTGCCACTCCATGTTTTTCCACAAAAAAAGTAAAAACTGCCCTAGCACGTATTAGTTGGTACTGTACGAGAGTGGCCAATAGATATATTCGTCATGTGATAAGCTGGTGTAGAGCGGCAAGTTGGCAACCAGGAGGATCATGATTTTGATAACTTCATCGGGAGAGCAGCTCCTACCATCACCAAGTTGAAACCCTCTTTCCATACCATCAAGTTTAGTGACCAGAATATTTCAACCACCTATTACTTTTGATTCTCTATAAGAAATCATGGGCCATACCTATGGAGTAAGCGAGATCTCACTAGAATTGTTTTATGCAATTCTGACTCTGTAACTCATTATAGACAAAACTTGGAACGAAATATCCAATTGTCTGCAGGTTCATCCAGACTCTGCTCGGCAAATTTGTGTGAAAGCAAAGGTAATGTTATATCATAATTGAAATACTGATTTACAATAAGAATATCTTTTATACTAACCTGGTCAAATCAAAATAGGATTGTACGAGTAATCCAAATGATTTTTGTGATTTGTATGCGGTTTTTAAAGGTTTAAACCACCCCAGATATGCTGAAGTGATGCCTGAAGGCTCTGAAAAATCACTTACTCTCAAGAAAACCTCTCAGAGTAGCCTTGATGGTTTTACTAAAACCTTTCCACAGTTAGTAAAAGAGTTGGAAATTAAATCTGCAAGGTCTACCATTGAGCAAGTGATGCACAACTACCTGTAATGATCCTGCCTCGGATAGTTAGTTCTTGGCAATGGGGAACGATATTTCTCTTCTTCTTTACCATACAATAGTAGTAGTCTTATGCCTACGTTTCCAATAGTACAAGACCTTTGTCTTCTATCGGGAATGCTATCGTAAGCTTTCACTAACTCTTCCTCCTGAAGTGTATTCTTGTTGTAGTAGCAATAAAGGTCATGATAATGATAAAGAGTGTAAAGGTTCTTTATATTCATTGAAGTAATAAGTAGGAAAAGTATGCAGAATTCAATCTAATTTTATTTATACTAGTACCGCCAATACAGACATATAACTAGTCTCCCCCATGCCCAATAAAATAAACTATCTAAAATACATTACTGCATCCCATTCCACCTCATGACAGTTCCTTCCAAACATAAATCCAAAAATCACTACTCATGTGGACTCACAGGTATTGGTGATGACTGGTGTCACCCTGGATTTTCACATCTTCCCATCCCGCTACCCAACCACTGTCTCATACTCTCACCCCAATCTGCCTTCAACTGTTAGGTGGAGACAACCTGATAAACTTCAGTATTGTCTAGGCCAACTAAAATTTGTTTCTGTAGTCAGAGATTGTCTAGAAAGACTCAGACTTCACTTGTTTTGTTTATAACTACTAAGAGTATAGTAAAATAGGTAAAGTACAATTGAATCTTAAAGACAATATTATATCGTTAAGGTCTCTTGTCCGTTGCTTGATGATGTCTAAAGCTTGGAAGGCACTTCAATATTTATATTCCACCTCTGAGTATTCGTTGACTACATCTATTGATATACAACCATGTACCTCTCTGATTATAACTTGCAACGTTGAGTATTCTTAAAAGGTGCGAACACCAGGAGACCTTGAAAATCACCACACCTTTTTCAGTAACTACAATATAACTAACTTGGGGCCATACTATTCCCAATAGTAATTATCTGATCATTAGAGTCCTTAGACTTATAGCCTAGTTCTCAAGTCGAATTGACTTGGCTCCAATTGTCTTCGTCATTAATGAAATGATAAGTTTCATCTGTGGGTTGTATCTGCGAAGCTATTCATAATTGCAACCTTTTTAGGCCACCTGACTTTAAACCTTCATAACTCCTTGCTCAACCAATAGATATCATCCAGAAGACTTCCTACTAATTTGCAGGAAGCTAGTGCACTGGATTGACAAATAATCCCTTAGTTGGTAATCCTTGGTTGCTATGGGTAAGAGTGTGAAGTTGTCTATGAAACCTTTTTAGGTCTCTGACTTTGAAGCTCAATATCTCCTAACCTAATCCATAGATTCTTATCCAGTAACTTCCTCTGTGTAATAGAAAAGGACTTCTATAGGTTCGAATTATAATCCTTCGATCAGAGGTTTTCAGTTGTCATGCAGGGAGCCTTGCAGTTACAAGTGGCATTGATAGAAAATAACTCAATACTAGAAATAACTTTGACAATAACAGGATTTGAATACATGACCTTCAGTAAAGAGTCATGTGATATTCCAATTGAGCTATATAACTGAAATTGATATGTATGATGATATGTGGGCCCCATAAGGAGCCCGGAGCAGGGTGTTGGAGACCAGGAATTCCGATTCCAAGTAGGGTTACTCTACTTAGAGTAATTCCTAGGTATTGGATCCTGGTATTCCTAACATCAATACAATTTGTCCCACATACTACTCCACAAAGAAAACATACAATTTATCCCAACATTCCACTGTCCTCTTATAATCCAACTCAAGATCAAGATATCCACCCGCCAATACCAATCTACAAAAGGGACAGGGGGTACCTTCAACAATCTGTTCACCTTAACCTACCTTAAGACCAGCAATATCCATATTGCTAGATCAAACTCATCATATTGTTGGTGTCAAGAATGCCAGAACTGATTGTGATAAGTCTGGAGGTACTGCAGCCGTCTCCTAAAGTGCTTAGCAAAGATAGTACATTTTCTAGTTGCTGCAGCGAAAATAATGGTACCACAGCAAGCACAGTTGCAATGTTTTTGTTTGGACAAAGAGAACTACTTCTTTCACAGGGTTACCGTCCTGTGCAGAATGAATCCCCTGCTAGCATATTTGCGTTCCCACCCAGTGCATGCTATTGGGTCCTCCAACATTGCGATCCCACCATTCCTTTCTACTATTAGTGTGCCATCAAAGAAGTTACCTGCTATAACCAACTCTCTATCTACTGCTTTAACATGATAAGGAATTCTCAGACCCAGCCACCTATGGTTCACCTACCAATATTTCTACCCCAAAACTGCTGAGTCCTTGTACAAGTCTTCATTAGTGGGATGTTCTCTAGCATAGTAGGGGCATTCAGTCTAGCAGTGTCTGTCCTTCCTCCCATCACAGCTGTCATGGCTGACCAGGCCTGTCCCACTGAGAATCCTTAACAAAATATAGAAATCCAGATGAGTCAAGCCATAGAGGCATCAGAGCACCTTGGGTTCACAAGAGTAATACCCGTATACTTCCCTGTCATGACAGGTCTCCTATTCTTCCTTCTGTAGCTCTGAGCAAGGGCCATGTATCAGATCCTGAAGCTAACTCCTTTTCAAAATAGGGGCCGGAAGGGACATCCAATACAGGCCTTAGCCTTCAGGTCAACCATCTCATTGCCATTAATACCCATGTGACCGGGAACCCAGCTGAGACTGACATGAGAAAAGGCATTCAATAGCAGTACTATGACCTCCCACAACTCAGCCGAGTTACCATCTGAAAACACATTATCAATCATGATGAGGGCCTGAACACAGTCCAAGAACACATGAACTAGACATTCCTTAGCTACATCTTAGGTAGGTCAGAGGGCACAGATAATAGCAAACGATTCACATTCAATAATACTCTATGATGGGAGAACCAAGCCCCTGTCGACACTGGTCAAGGCCCCTATCTCAAATATTACTCATGCTATACTAGCCCCTTCAGAGGACTTGGACCCATCTATGTACTTGACTACATCTGAGAATGTACAAAGGTCTATATACAGTGAATGGTGGTGTGTAGCCATTACCGTTTTATCTTCCCCAATCGAAACCGTAGAGCATTAGGTGAGTTCCTAGTCTGAGGTTAGCCAATGTACCACCATGCCTTCCTCCTTCCTGTCTACACGTATCTTGCTGAACTAATAGTGTTGGTCACAGTATCGGTAGTTGGTGAACTGACTGTAACACCTCCACCACAAGTACCTGCATTGAATGGCCACAGGTGGTGTCTCGTATTCAGGTAATAGCATATTGTTTGCCAGCTTTATAGAAGTCTAAAACACCAAATGTAGGCAATCCTTGAGGTGGACCTGAATCTGTTTCATATAAAATACATAGTTAGTAACAAACTCAAGCCTGTAGTAGACAGTTAGAAGGTAGACTACCTGTCCTAAGCAGTAAGTCTCCTACACTCCCAATTCTCTAAGAATCTCAAACCTCCTCCCCAATGCCAAAATCCTCCTCCTAACACTTAACTCTCTTTTCAAACAATACTTTATATAAGAAGAAAAGTTAAGAAATACATTAAACTAATACACAAGGACATGCAAATTCTCAGAAGGTCAAACCATCTCTTCTAACAATTCCATTCATTCCTATCCCTTGTCCTCAAACCTATCTACTAGATTTTAAGAACACTAAACCCCATACTCCTAGCACTGGCTATATGATTGCAGTCCGCAAATAATTCTCCAGTATGGTATTGAGCAGCTTTGCAAGATTCTGCTACTACCATAATCATCCATTCATTGACGTATGAGACCAGGAGTGGTTTAATACTTAAAGAGTATCGTATGCGATGTGTGAATCTATCTACCACATTGGTGCCAAGGAGAAAGGGAGAAAGAAATGAGCCTTGAGGTACTTCTTTACTGACATGGTAGGCCCGGGAGACGCATCTGTTGAAATGAAAATGAATTGAGTGACAGCAAGTTCACCTCCTAACCTGTTGGTACAGGTTTGGGGGACACCCGGAGGCCACCAAAAAATTTGACAGGAGGTTGATATTAATATTATCAAGCCCTTCCCTGACTTCTTTTGACAGGATCAGCCACTTATAGCCTTCATTGTCCTGCAGGAATTCAAAAACTACTGCCGTGGTATTATAAACTCCACATTTGTAGTGAGAGCTGAAATGTGTCTTCCATAAATCAAGGCAAGTAGCTATACTCAACAGGACCACATGTTCTGTGACTTTTACCAGTAGCGGGAGGAGAAATATTATCCTCCATGATTTGACAACATCTGTTAGCCGGAAAGAACCTCATAAAGTTGAGAGTTGTCTAAGCCAACCAAAATTCATTTCTGTAGATGGAAATTATCTAGGAAGGCTCAGACTTCACTTGTTTCGTTTATGACTGCTATGAGTATACTAAAAATAAGTAAAGGAGAATTGAATCTTAAAGACAATATTATGTTGTTCATGTTTCTTCTCCATTACTTGATGATCTTTCTTTAGCTCAGAGGTACTTCTTGTATCAAAGTATTATGTATAAAAATTATTAAAATAAATTTGACCTTAGTGGGAGTTGAACACCTAACCTTACAAATTAATACATAGATCATACTAACTAAACTAGTATATAGTATCTAAAGTTTAAAAGACATTTCCATATTTATATTCCGCGTCTGAGTGTTCGTGGACTACATCTATTTATTATACAACTATGTACCTCTCTGATTATAACTCGTAACGTTAGGTATTCTTAAAAGGTGCAAACATGTGGAGCCCCTGAAAATCACCACACCCTCTTCAGCAATTATGATATAACTACAATGCCTCATCAGAAGTGTTCGTGATCATCTTACTAAGTAACCTCACCAAAAATGCTACCTCGCCAACTGCCACCTTGCTGATCGTGGGACTGTATGATACCTGCCCTATACAATATTTACACCATGATACAATGATCCTCAATTTGAATAATTCTGTAATTTTAATTTTCTCTGAATTTCTAATGATTAACTATTCCGGATATAAATCAAAGCTAAAAAAACAAAACTTAAAGACTACTTAAACTGAAATGACCTTGTAGAAAAAGACATGATCATCAGATTTTTCCACTGCCTCTGGCATATTGCTCTGGTTGCTCAACTTATTGGCCAACCATGGTCAACTATTAAAAGCTTCCTCACTTGTACATGTGAGTGTCTATCCTTGGATAATATTCCTTGTCCCTGTCGCACACAGGTTCTCAGCCAGCAATAGTGTTACACAATCATCCAAGCTGTCAAATCTAACCAGAAATTGACTAGATCAGATTTCAGGGATAAATATGCGCCAGGTGTTTCTCTTTCTACTGGTTGGTACCAATCTCAGCTTGAGTGATAGAACATAATTCTCTAACAAATTTATAGTGTATAGAGTACTCAGAAATACCAATATTACCAAATGGCTAGCCAAGATAAGACCCAAGCTCAAAGCTGTCCATATAGCTAAGAGACTAAGATGGGCTACAGCTCATAGAAATTGGAGAGTAGAGGATTTTGAGAGAGTCATCTGGAGTGATGAGTACAGTGTAGAAAAATCCAGGGATTCAAGGCAGCAGTGGGTTTTTAGAGAACCTGGAAAGTAGTGGCTTGCAGACTGTATTTATCCAAAGGAAAAGGAGAAGGGTATTTTGCTTATGGTATGGGAGTACTTCTGGGGTAAGGGAAAAGGTCTTTTGGTTCCTATTATCCAAAATATCTAAAAGAGCAGGTATATTAGACTCTTAAGAAGACATCTTTTTCCTGTAATTCATCAAATGATTTCCTTTAGTATGCAGCTTGAAGATATTCTTTTTCAGCAAGACAATACCCCTGTTCACAAAGCTTGTAGTGTTACAGAATAGTTTGAAAGAAATTCTATTGAATTGGTAAAACACCCCCTTTACTCCCCTGATTTAAATCCTATTGAGTATGTATGGGCTGAGTTTAAAAAGCGATTATACCAGCAGTATCCAAGGATGGGAGATATCCCAGGAGGAAAAAAAGCTGTTGGGAAGAGGCTTGTACAAGTATTACCTTTGGTTTGTGAGACAATTCCTGAGGAGTTTTTTGAAAAGTTGTAGAAATTAATGCCTAGTAGAGTAGCTGCAGTATTGGAAGCAAAGGGGAGGTTATACAAAGTATTAGCTAGCTTGATTTGTTATTATTTTACTCTAAAATATACATAGCAGATCATTAATCATTAACCATTAATTATTGAGAGGTAGTAGTTGAGAATTGATTGTACACTTGTACATGTATGAGCGTAAGCACCGTCGACAACCCCATCGTACAATCCCATGGTGCAAGTGCAATTAAACATGTCTCAGATTACAAACACTTCTGACAAGACACTGTAACTAGGAACTATACTGTTCCCAATAGTAGTTATCTGATTATTAGACTCTTTAGACTTATGGCTTAGTTCTCAAGTTGAACTGGGTTAGTCCTAATTGTCTCTGTCATTGATGAAATGATCAGTTTTATCTGTGGGTTGCATCAATGAAGGTAGTCATAATCATAACCTTTTGAGGTCGCCTGACTTCAAATCTTGATAACTCCTTAGTCAACTAATAGATATCTTCTGCAGGACTTCCTACTAATTTGCAGAAAGCTATTCTACTGGATTGATAAATATTTCCTCAGTTGGCAATTCTTGGTTACTCTTGGTAATAGGATTTCAATCTTTGTTATAGTTGTGGAAGTCATCCCCCCAGCTACCACATGTTCCAAAACCTAGTTGTCACACTCTGTGAAGTCTATTGGCTTCTATAGTAGTGTCCCTCAGAGTTCTGGACTCTTCTGGTTATTGTAGGTTGGATGTGAATGTATTAGTCTCTAATTGAGATTCTTTACCATTCAATACCATCTCTTTATGCAAAAACATCCCATTACCTATGGCCCATGCCAAAGATGTTACATGTTTGAAGCCTAGTAACTCTCTGAGTAGTTGACGGATTTACTCTGTTCCACTTCTCAGACCTAGCCGAAGGTCCCCTTCCATATACCTGCTAACAGGATCCTGTCAGATGGACAGCAGCAACCTTTATGGTGTTATTCAGACATCTTCAATTCTGTAGTATTATAGTCACAGGTCGCAACTTAGATTGATATGTACAATGATGTGTGGGCCCCATAAGGGGGCCGGAGGGAGGTGTTGGAAACCAGGGATTCCCATTCTGAGTGGAGTTATCCTGCTTAGGGTGATTCCTATGTATCAGATCCTGGTATTCCTAACAACATTATGCTTGTATTTATTGAGCATGGGTATGAGAACCACCTCAGCCCGATGCCAGTCAGGAGTATTGTAATATAGTATGTAATCAACAAGATATTGTACTGTTGTCATGTCTTCGCTTGCAAACCCGTAGAAAGAGATAGCTAATATCATCCTCACTTGGACCCGTATTTGTGAGGGATCTCGCAAGGGCAATTTCCATCTGCTAAGTACTATCCATGTCAACTGTGGAATTCACTCAGTGGGTAGGGTCACCAGGAGATAACTGTTGTACAATCTGGTCGCTCATGTCAGCATAGGTGGTAGTAAATGATCCATCTAGATGAGACATGGAGTGAAGTATTTACCTAGCCTCTAACTTTCGTGCCAATCAGAAAATGTTTGAGTCCTGGCTCTTAGCTATCTTGGATCTTATATGCTCAAACCTGGCCCTTAACAGGCAAGCCCAGTAAACACTTCTGAGCAGCTTGTAGTCCTCTGTCTACTCCACCTTGCGTTTGGAGTATCACTGTAGTCGAGTTATATCCAACCTCATCTTCTCCAATTTTGGTATCCCCTACTCACACTGACCTCTACCAATAGAGGCCCATGAGAGTACATCCACCCCATATCTCACTCCTCCTCATAACTCCTTATTCTTCATCTCTTGCAGGGTATCTAACAGTTTCCCAACCTTTTCCCAAACTGCCTTTTTTCTAGCCCACCTCCAATGCATCATATTGTTAAGGAGATCAACAGTCAGTTTGAAAGCTCGAGTACTATGCTCAAAGCCAGCAGCATCTAGGTACCGATGTCTAATGTACTGCACCTGGTATAGAAGAAAGTCAATTCTGGATATGTGTTGAAAAGTTGATATCGTCGGAGAGACCATGTTCATATCACAGCCCAAGGCCATCAACTACTGTTTCAGCAACTGTCAATCTATGTCAATATAGTCCATGTTGGGGTCCCAATCTTGATGACTGGCATTAAAGTCGCCAACCGCAGTGTCTGGTTTTCCAAGTTCATTCACCTATCTAACAAACTGGGCCTTGGTATAGCTAGGCCAAAAGTAAACTCCAGTGAGTACACTTTTTACTCCTTTTTTCCAATAACCAATGTAGGTACTTCCTTCTACATGCTCAACCACCTCAAGCACCCTACAAATGTGGGACTAAACAAATACCTCAACACTGAACCCTTTAACATAGGAAAACAAACCCCAACTATTAACCTCTCTAGGTACATGTTGTTCCTTCGGATCAATCGGAGGTTTAACAATAAAAAATAAATTAACAAAAGAAAACTAATGAAATACCGGCACCCGATTCTGACTACCACACCTCACATTTAATGCCCTTATCATAATTAGAATCGAAAGTGGGGGTCTCAACTGATCTATGCGGGCTGCAAGTGCCAGAAGCGTAGGAGGAGCCATTATCCTAGTTCTGAGCAGTCCAAAAAGTATCCCTCCAGTGGACTTGGTAGTGGTAGTAGTTTTCAAAATGCTACATGCTGGGGAGGGAGAGGAGGACGAATGTTCTGCTTCCTTACTCTTAGCCTTATCTGACTTATAGTAGGTAGGGCCCTCATCTTCCTCCTCACTGGTGATCTCGACTAGCCTGAGTGTAGAAGACCTTGCAGAGCTGTGGCGTCTTCCCCCACTTCCCCCTACTCATGTTTCCTATTTTTCTGGCTACTTGTCATGTTCTGTACCTGGGACTGCCTCTTGCAGGAGAGACAAAAAAGGTGGGGTGGAAGAGGATGACTTGATATCCAGACAACATTCGTATCTGATGAAGTGGTCTATCCGGTTGCTGTGCTAGTACTGCCTTCTAGTATGTCCCCAAGCCTAACCTATGTCTCTGAGAGATACAGGTTTGGTGCATATATGCTGTTGAGAGAAATGTTCTTCAAAGTAAAACCTGCATCAGGGGGAATGGCCATAGGTGGCCTCAAAGTGGCCAGTCTCTAAACACTTACTACAAACCTTAAGAGGACAGTGTTCCTCGAATACCCAGATATTGTGGGCACCTCCTCGCAACCAAATTTTGCCCTTGGCTGACCTTTTCCTGATGACCTCTTTCCTTTCAACCACAATGAGGATGTCACACATGGTAGTGTTAGCCTACCTTATGGCATGGATGGAGCCCATAACATCAGGCTGAGAAACAGTAACTATACCAGTATTGGATTGCTCTAAGTCAGTGTGAAAACCATCAAATTCTGCGCTTCCAGTCCATTTTTCAACTCTCTAGATCAACCATTGTCCTGTGTTAGCAAGCGGAATTCCAGAAACAAAGATCTTCATCTTTTCCAGATTCCTCTGGAACTCAAACTTCGAGAGCAACATTTCCTAAACAGGTCAAGCCTGGCTTTGTCGAGCCAGTTACCTAACTTCCTAACAGAGTATGGCGCTAAGATCAGGAAGATATATCTAATCTCACGTCGGACATGCCCAGTATGGATATAAGGAGCATTTTCTCTAACATTTCCCTGGTTAGAAAAGGTCATGTTAATTCGGTTTCGGATTGCCTTTATGTCATCGCCCTCTGGCAGGGCAACCACCGTGCAGTTAGGTAACCACATAGTGATATACCTTCCTCTAGGGTCTGGAATTGGCAATGACTGTGGTGGTGCTGGCACCAAGTTGAGATGTGTCAGGAGGCTCTATCGGGACTCATCGCTACTCTTACCTTGTAGGAGCCACAGCTACCTTGATGTTGGCCATGGCAGTAGGATTGGACTAAACTGGTGGAGTAATAGGAGTGGTGGTAGTAGTGACTGTTTCTTGCTTGTCAGCATTCTTCTCCTCAGTTTCAGCTGGGATAGCCAATTCCTTCTCACTGCCAGATTCCTTGGCAGCTTTTCTTCTTCTCCTAGCAGCACCACTCAGATATCTGCCACTTCTCCTTCCTTTCTTCTTCTCCTGTCCTTCTCCACCCTCCTCTTCCCAATAGACAGACTTACTCTTACCACCACTAGCCACCTGCAGGACTACCCCTCCATTATTGGAGGAGCTACCACTGCTGAACTGGTGAAAGGAGGCTAGCGATATAAAGCAGGCAGGGAGTGTCAGCTTAGATGGAGCGGCAGAGTGCTTCAGCATATACGTCATTTGTTTAACTACCTCCATAAACTAGGGTTTAACAGTAGGAGCCGCAGTAGTGGTCTTCTTTCCCTTAGAGTAAGAAGGAGGCAGTGTTTGGAGGAGACAATCTGATAGACTTCAGAATTGTCTAGACCAACCAAGATTTGTTTCTGTAGATGGAAATTGTCCAGGAAGGCTAGAATTCACTCGTTTCATTCATGACTACTAATAGCGAAGTAAACTTGGTAAAGTAAGATAGAATAATAAAAACAACATTATATTGTTAAGGTCTCTTCTCTGTTGCTTGATGATGTCTAAAGCTTGTAAGGCACTTTGATATTTATATTCCGCCTGTGAGTATTCATGGACTACATCTATTTATTATACAAATATGTACCTCTCTGATTATAACTTCCAATGTCAGATATTCTTCAAAGATGGGAACATTTAGAGTCCTTGAAAATTACCGCACCCTCTTCAGCAATTAGGATATAACTAACTAGGTACCATGCTGCTCCCAATATTAGTTATCCAATCATTGGAGTCTTTAGACTTATGGCCTAGTTTTTAAGTCGAACTGAGTTGGCCCCAATTGTCTTCGCTATTGATGAAATGATCTGTTTTATCTGTAAGTTGTATCTACAAAGGTAGTTGTAATCGTAACCTTTTTAGTTTACCTGACTTCAATCCTTTATAACTCTTTACTCAACTAATTGATATCTTCCAGAGAACTTCCTACTAATTCGCAGGAAGCTATTTCACCAAATTAATAAATATTCCCTCAGTTGGAAACTCTTGGTTTCTTTGGGTAACAAGGTTTCAATCACTGTTGTCGTATGGGAGTTATCTCCGCTACTATAACCTGTTCTGAAACCTAGTTGTAACACTTCTTGAAGCCCATTGGCTTGTATGGTAGTGTCCCTCAGAGTTCTAGACTTTTCTAGTTATTATAGGGTAGATGCGAATGTATTAGTCTCTTGTGGAAATACTTTACTATTCAATAACATCTCTTTATGTGAAAAGATCCCTTAACTATGGCTCATATTACAGGTATCGCATCTTTGAAGCATAGTAACCTTCTGAGCAGTTGACGGATTTATTTCATTCTACTTCTCAGACCTAGCTGGAGCTCACCTCCCGTATACCCAGCGAACTGGATTTGGTCAGATAGATGGCCACAATATCAATGGTATTATTCTGACACCTGCAATTTTGTGGCATTATAGCCACAGGATACAACTAAGATTGTATGTATGATCATGTGCAGGCCCCATAAGGGGGCCAAAGGAGGGTGTTGGAGACCCGGGATTCTGATTCTGGGTGAGGTTACTCTACTTAGTGTGATTCCTTGATATTAGATCCCAGTCTTCCTAATAGGACAAACCGTCTGTGAAGAAACAATGAGGATACTACAGGGCACAGCAGAAGGGAGGCAATGGTCGGAGAACAACTTACTCTCTGGGGTCTTTATCTCTTCCCCTTATTTGCCAACAATATTAGTCAGTACTTTGACCACCCATTCTAGTTGGTGAACCCAACTCCAGTAATTCACTCTATCCTCCAGTCCTTCATTAGGAAATGCAGGATCTTGGTTCATCCAAGTCCAGATATCTTGGATCGTGTCATCCGCAATTGACCCAGACTCCAAAGAGAGTAGAGATTGAGTATTGCCAGAACAGATAACCTCTAGGCTTTTCAACATAGACCAGATTACACTATCTAAGTACAGTCTATAGAAGAGAGTACTACCTGTATCCAATATTTCCCTGCCAGCTATAATCGAATCCACCTGAGCCAAGATGGTGTCGGCAGACTCGGGGTGGGCATCCTGGAGTTGTACCTCTAATGGAGTGTGGGAGCCGCATGGAATCCCCTGAGAACCTTCTAAACAACTACCAGGCATGTACATCCACTGGCCATCCAAGACTGGCAATAAGGAAGCCATTACTGGAAAGGAGGCATGAATACTGTCATCTAAGCCAGTTGTTTCAGAGTTACACCCCTGTTCCATGCCCATGGAGGTGTCCCTGGCCAACACATCTGAGGTGGGTAGGATATTCTGGATCACTAGTAGGGATGGGGAAGGGGGTGTGACCTCGATGGTTGACAAGAACACCATAGTTGAGTAAATGGCCAGGCATCTAGGGTAAACATCTAGGGGCAGGCCAGAGAGAGCAGGAATGATTTGCTTTTTCTGTCCTTTATCGATGTTGATGGCCCTTAAAAACTGAGGACCTAAGAGAGGAGCAATAGAATGTTTGGCAGGAGAGGCTGACTGTATACAGTGGTGTGTTCCAGTAGCTGAAGGGTTGTAGTCCTTGTCCTTAGGATTATCCAGCTTAAACTTTAGGGTCTCGTAGAGAGCGCATATGCCGGACAACATTCCAGCCAAAAAGAACGGGAAAGACAAGCTGGTCCCACTAATAGAGTCCTGGTGGAGAAAACTGGGTATCTTGCATTAGATAGCTCTAGCATGAGGAAGAGTAGTAGACTAAGAGCTGGCCTCAACTATAGTAGCAGTTGAGTTGTCCTTAGCTGGGAGGAGGGAGGACCCTGGAATAATAGCCTGAGAATCCTTAGAAGGAGAGGGCTCAGGGGCTGGAGAGTATTCTGAGTAGTAGTCAGAGTTGAACCAAATGAAGAGTCCTGTAGTCAAGTTCTTGTTTAAGCCGCACATGGCTGAATAGCCTCTCCCCATTAGGAAACCCCACACCAAAACCTCTACCTCTTTCATCCTAGCAATAGTTGTATCAGTGACTGCTTGCTGAACCTCCTGATCACATTACAGGTTCACCCCATTCTGATACCCATAGCAGTGGTAATACTATAAGAAATTATAATCCCCTTTGGGCGCAATGTAAGACTGTATATGTATAGGGATAAGGCCACGGTCAGCCTCAGTGATAGGTATAAGTGATGGGAGTACAAGGGGAGTCTCAAGCGAGGAGGAGGATGTGGAGTCAAACCAAACTGGAAATGGCATCCTCAAAGGAGGGGGAGAATCTGTGGAAGAGGAGGCTGTCGAAGATGCCATCTTCACCTGAGACTACACTCAGTGATTACCAGGACCAGGCCGCAGATATCTTACACTCAAGTACCTTCTAGGTAAGAACAACTCAACTTCTAACCAACTGCCTAAACAAAAAAATAAAAACAAGTAACAGTGATAAAGTATTTATTGTGAGTGAAATAAAGTAAAGTATTCGTGTACTCACTTCTGAGATAGGATAAATGTAAGAGTAAGGAAAGTACTAAGGACAAAGAGTGAAGAGCCTATCATCCTCGGATTTACTAGTTTCCTTATATAGTACTCATCCTGCTCCAAGTCATATAACCCAAAGTGGTCATATGTGCGAAACAAACTCATAACAAACTGGTCATATGACCAAAGTAGTCATATTTGTAAAACCCATGGCCTTGTAGCAAGGTCATATGTAAAAACTCATAAACTAATCTTAACATAATAAACAAGTCATATGATTCCAAGTGGTTACATGTGCGAAACCCATGACCTTATAATGAGGTCACGTGCGAAACATAAATTATATGTGCAAGGATTACTTACAAGGCATACTCACGAGATACACATCCCATACCTCGTAATTGAATCATGTGCAAAACACAATAAATCATAATATAATAAGTCATGTGACCTAAATAAGTCAGATGCACGCAACAATAACATACCTATGACTTATAATCATGAGTCATGTGAAAGATGTTTCTGTGCCAAGCCACATTCATGATATTCACTCCTCTCCTCCTAAGCCTGAGTCCCATGAGGCTCTTTCTCCAAGCTTTAATAGTTCCCATCCAGCCTCACTCATAAACGTTCAAAGCCTATTGAACTTGTTGTCTACTTCCCACCATCTTACCCTCATCAATTCTAAGGTAAGATTTGCTATTTCAACCCTGTGCCGCTGGCTGTCATTCAGTGGTCTTAGTTTCGGGATCGTGTTTTTATTTGCAGAAATTGTGGACTCAGTCTGCCCATATTGTTCCAGGAGTCCTCTGATTTGCCTATGTAGGCTTCCAACTTCCAGCTCTATTTCTATTGAGGAGTTTTGAGCTCACCCCTCCCTGAGCCTCACCCTCGAGGCCCTACGCCATATCCCAGTGTCCTTTTCTACCAACTCTTCCTTAGTCTCATTCTTCTACAGATAGTACTCTGCTGAGATTTTCTTCATCCTGTACATCTTACACGTGTTGTTTGGCACTGTTTCCAGTACTTTGTGGTATAGTCTGGATACGAGCCATGCTTTCATTATTCTCTCGGGAACTATCCTGAGTTTTCTTTGTCAAAGTAGTGGATGGGATTTTGGTCATTGTAGCACACCATCTAACTCATGGTATTATGTCTTGCTTTCTCCTCTCATTCCGTGATTTCCCTGTTAGTTTGCCCCATGAAAGAGTATTTAGTACTCATTGGTATAATGTGTCAGGAGCTATTACCCCAGTACTAGTGAGGTTGTAAGGGTACAAGTTCTTTTCCCATGCCCTTGCCATTGAACATTATCATTATCTTGGCCTGGCTGACCTGGGTATCGCTAGTAGAAGATTGAGAGGACATCTTACACATTTTCGAAGTTGGCTACGAAGTACTAGGTTTTATCGTATTAGGGTGAGTAACTAGTCTACTTGGCTTAATATTAAAAGTTACGGTAAAAAAAGCGGGAATTAATTATCTTGTCAAGTTCGTATTCTGGTTATCCATCGAGTTCAATTGGAAGAGAAGGAGTAATTGTTTGTATGGGAAACTTTTTTGTCTTTGTATAGTTTGAAAAGTAACATGTGGAATGTGTTGTATATTCACATAAAGAGAGGAAGATCAAGCTTATATGCTCGGTTGTCCACTTTTTCTAGTATCCAGAATGGTCTGATTTTCTTGTAGTTTAATTTCTTTGATGCCCACGTCATATCAATATTGTGTGGTAGCAGCCACATTATATCTCCAGGCAGTATATTCAGATCAGGCCTTACATATTTATCCTATTATTCTTTCTGCCCTTGCTGTGGTTGACTGATTTTGTATCATGACATCTCATGTAGATTTTCCATATTCGTTTTATCCATTATTGTAACATAAATCATTTGATTTGTGGCCTGACTCTGTGGATGTTCTCCATAATTTGTAATGAATATTATCGAGTGTATGGTCTCTAGTGTTCAGTTATTGTATGTGAACTCAGCCATCGATAACAGTTTATGCCAATCGTCTTACTGATACTTGACGTAGGCCTGTAAATATTGCTTGAGTATTTCATTTACCCATTCCATTTGTCCATCAGTCTGCAGGTAAAATGCAGGACTTGCCCAATTTTGTATTTCCTTTTCTCTAGTTACGTTTTTCCATAACCCCAATGTGAATAATGTTCCTTGATCTATAATCATATTCCTCAGAAGGCTGTGCAGTCAGAAGACTTTTTGAAAAAATGTCCAAATGAAGTCTCTTGTATCCATACTCTTTTTGAATCAAACAAAATAGCTCATTTTGGTCAGGCGATCCAGCACGACCAAGATGCTATCATATCTCTCCGCTGGAGGTTGATCCATGGTGAAATCCATAGTAATTGTTTCCCATGATTATTTGAGAACCTCATTCAATTTCAGTAATCTGTAAGGTGCTTGTTTAGCCGTTTGCATCTGTTGACCTATGTCATAATTCTGGACATATCTTTTGACATTATCATATGATCCTAGCCAATAGAATAACCTTGTGATAAATTCCCTAATTTTAGTGGTTTCTCTGTATTCTGCCATTCAGATATCACGATGTTGTCGTATGATACTTGTTCTTATCTCTTGTTTTTCTAGAATCAATTCTTTTTTATTATACCACATATTTCTATCCTTCCACTAGTATAAACCTAATGTGATTCCTTTCATTTCCTTCTTTTCTTCTTCCAAACCTTAACTTACTGTCTTGATTGTTTTGTCTTCTTAATTTGCCATCTCAATTTCCTTTTCTTCAATTCAGGAAATTTCGATGAATTCCATTATCTTAAAATAGTCTTTTAATAATAATGTTCTTGTTTTTTATTTGATCCTCTGGTTATCATTTGTCTTTGGTTTGTTACTTGCTATTTGTGTAAGAGCATCTAGCTTTCCACTCACTTTTTCTGGACAATATTCAATTTTGAAGTTGTATTTACTGAGGTGTTCTATCCATCTTATCTGGCAATTATTCAATTTCTTTGTAGTTAGGGACAGGACCAGATTTTAGTAATCAGTGAGAACTCGGATCAGATAGTTGTTGTTCAGAATGTATCTCTCCCATTCTTTCAGTACTTGAAATATTGCCAATAGTTCTTTGTTGGCAATATTGTGGTTGTATTCTGCTGGGGTTATTGTCTTGGACCGATAAGACACTGGCCTCCATTTTCTATGTTTGTATTATTGCGACACTATACCTGAGTATACATAGTTTGAGGCATCCATTTCGATTATCGTTTTTCAGTTCAAATTGAAATGGACCATAATTAGTGCCAATGTAAGATTTGTCTTGATAGTATTGTATACTTTTTGTTCTATTTCTTCCCCTTTCCATTTCTTGTCTTTCTTGATTAGGTTATAGAGTGGTTTAGCAAGCCAACTAAATCCTTCTATAAACTTTCAATAAAAGTTGCAGAATTCTATGAAGTACAGAACATCCATTTTTTTATTTGGTTTAGCCCAGTCCCCTCTGCCATTTTGACTGGGTCAACTTTAACTCCAATTCAATTGATGATGAATCCGAAGTATTCCCTTTCTTCCATTTGAAATTCGCATTTTGTTGATTTGATCTTTATTCCTGATCCTTATATCGCAGCAATAACATTATTAATGTTCTTTTGATGCTATTGCATGTTTTCTGAATTGATGAGTACATCATCCTCATATACCATACAACATATATCATAGTACTTATTGAGTACTGTGTTAATCCATCTTTGGAATAAAGCTAGTGAGTTGGTTAAACTAAAAAGCATCACTAGGAATTCAAATATTCCATATCTTAAAGCAAATGTAGTTTTTCATTAGTCTCCTACTTTGATTTGTGTGTTGTGGTATGTATCCTTGATATTATGTTTGGTAAAGTATTTTGCTGATCATAACCTGTCTATTGCATCCCCAATTACTAGTAGCGGATACTGATTCTTCTTGATAATTGAGTTGAGAGCTCTATAGTCAATAAAGAGTTACATTTTCTCATCTTTCTTTTCGACGAAGAGTATGGAAGATCCTCCTGATGCAAAGGAGTCCCTAATCCACCCATAGTTCAGGATTTGTTCAATGTACTTTCTGATTTCTTCTAGTTCTACCTCTCCCTGTAGGTATAGCTTCTTGCACAGAATCTCCTTGGTTTTTTCTGTTTTTTTGTTCTTTTCCAGCTAGATCTCATGGTCATTTCTTAGTCTTCGATGTAGTAGCTATGTGGCTTCCTCTTCCTGGAATAGGCTTGTAAATCGGTATTATTCTCTTGGAATCAATTCTTTCTATCTTTTTTTACATTGCTATTTCTTATCTTAGATCACTAACTCTGTGCTGATGTTGATTTTTGCTAGGACCCCTTTTTCATCTTCATATCTCTATTTGAGTTTCCCTGTAGTTTGTCCTTTTCGATAATACCATAGAAATGCCTCTACTTTGATTTCTTTGATCTCAATTTTTATCATCTTGGGCTAGGTTTAGTCTGTAATTCCAAACTCTTTGTCTTCTTTTGTGGTATCTTCCAGTATATCTACTTTGTACAGTTCTTCGTCATAGGTCTTTTCAATAATCAAGTGTGCGATTCGATTGCCTTTCTAGACTTTGTAATCTTCTTGAGCCAGGTTGACCACAACTACTTTGATTTCACCTGTATACTTGGCATTGATTACTCCAGCATTGGTCATCAGTCGATGTTTAACTGCTAGATTGTTATGGGGTGCTATCCCTCCATAAGTGTCATCTGGTAGTCTGATGGCTATTCCTGTTGTTATCGTTACTTGCCCACTGGCAGGTATCTTGGTCTCCTGATTAGCATACAGGTTGTGTCCGGCCACTCACTTGAAGCTCTTGGTAGGCACATTTGTCTCTTAGTCTAGTTTTTGTATCCAGACTCTCTTGTCTATCCATATTTCAGCGAACTTTGCAAGTAAAGTTTCTTTTTCCACCCCTTGAATTGATATTGAGTAGACCACTGGCCAACTGTTGAAACATTGTGTCATATATGGTTTACTTGTAAAGGTCATCATGTACTTGTTCCAATTAATCATTGAGTTGTGTCTTGGTAACTATGGCATCCCTTGGACTATTTCATGGTTCTTGAGATCTGCTTCCTGCAAGGTTGCCATTTCCCTATCGCTGACAATGTCCATAGTTACCTCTGCCATATGGGTTATAGACCCATTTCACTTGACTTCCTGTCTGCTAAGTAGACTTGTCTCACTTTCTTTGCTTTCTTCAAGTCGAGGCTGTATTTGTTCCAGATTTCCTTGTCGATAAAATTATTAGTAGCTTCCAAGTCGAGCATTGCATATATTGTTGTTTCTTCCTACTTTTGTTTCATATCTTTATCTTGATTATCATATGATCTCTATATTCTTCACCTCATTGCCTATATAGTGCCATGTAGTAGTTCACTAACTTAATAGATTTTACAGGTCAGTATTTTGTGTCTCTCAGACCACCATTTACTGGGGACTATCGTTCTTTTCTGAAAATAAATTTTCCTCAGTCATTTTACAGATATTGCTTTTCTTTTAAAATTGGAAGCACTTGTTTCCAGCCACTTTCCTTCCTTGACATCAATTGTTGAGTCGGCTCCAGCATTTTTATATCTCATCTCCTACTTTTCCGCATCTTAAGTAGAGTTTTCTATTTATCCTTCCAGTATATTCTTCCTTGGATAGGTTTAGAGCTGATCCTACCCTTACTTTGTCAAATTCAATTGGCACACCTGATGATAATGTGCTGCTCTCACTTTCAGTTGCTTGTGATCAAAATGTTCCATCTACATTCCTGGATTATTCGACCATGCTGTATGCTATAGTATTCTCCAAGGTATTTCGAACTATTATTAGTCGACTTTCCTGATCGATAGCCCCACTTTGCGAATCTTTCCGATATTGTGAAGGCCACGTTGGAATTTCTCCAAGCTGCTGGTAGTGATTCACTACAGTTTCTTAATAGGATGATGTCGAAAGTGGCATCGTCAAATTCTGCCTTGTATTCCAGTAATCGACATTCATTCCTGTATGCTGAAAACATTTGCATTCCTTGTTGGAGTTTTTCTAAGATTCGTCTGGCCATTTCTTTGACATTAGGATTGCCTAATTGTTCGAAAAGGATTGCCTTGAATTCGTCATAGCTGATTCAGTGCCTTTTCTTTCTTCCATCTTGGAAGGACATAATCCACTGTCCGGCAAGTCCCCATAATAATAATTCTACGTACCGAATTTTATATTGTCATGTTGTTCTCCAAATCCTTTTGCTGTAACGTATGCTTCAAATTGTACTAGGAATATTCATAGTTTAGCTTTAGCTCCTTCATATGTGTCTGGTTTCTTTGCCTTTAACCTTTGGACATTCCCTTATCCTGCTATCATATTTCGTATTGCTATTAAGAAGAACTAAAACTGGGTTTCTGTCATTCCTAAGACATGGGTTCCTAGTGCCAGAGTGGCCACAGCCGGTGGTGCTGGTACTGCTGATCAAGACATCTTTCTTGGTTGTGGGATTCTCGCAGGCAAGCTATCAACTATTAATCTGTTTTCTGTTGTTACCGGACTTGCTGCCCTCGAGGGCTCTGCTGAAATGTGATCTAGGGCCTTGCTAAATTCCTCTAGATTCAGGATTTAATCATTGATGTCAAGATCTCCTTCCCTGTCTGTATCGAAGGAAGCCATCTTGTATCGTTTGTGGTTGCTCTACGGGATGATTTGTAATGTTATGATCCCCCTTTGAATAGTGAGTTCTTAGTGACAGGAAACGATACTTCTTCTTTTTCTTTCTTTTTCTTCTGCTATACGACAGTCCTCAGACCTCTACCAACGTTACTGATAGTACAAATCTTTATCTTCTATCTCTAATACCTATTGTAAGCTTTCTCTAACACTGTCTCATACAGAGTTTTCTCAGCATAATAACAATAAAGGTGGCAATAATAATAAAGAGTGTAAAGGTGTTTTATACTAGTTAAAGTATTAAGTAGAAAAGGTACTTAGAACAAAGTGTGAAGAGCCTATCCTCCTAGGCCATACCAGCCTCCTTATATAGTGCTCTTCCTGCCCTAAATCATATGACCCAAAGTGGTCACATGCATGAAACCAAATTATCACAAACTAGTCATATGACCAAAGTGGTCACCTGCACAAAACCCATGACCTTGAAGCAAGGTCATCTGCAAAAACTCATAAACTAATCATAATGCAAGAAACAAGTCATGTGGCCCTAAGTGGTCACTTGCGTAAAACCTCTGACCTCATACTGAGGTCACGTGCGAAACATAAATCATATACACAAGGCATACCCACAAGGTATACTTGCAAGGCATACTCGCCAGGCGCACATCCTATGACTCATAATCGAGTCATGTGCGAAACATAATATATTATAACATAATAAGTTATATAACCTAAATGATTCATATGCACAAAACAATGACATACCTATAACTCATAATTATGAGTCATGTAAAAGCCTTTTCCATGTCAAGCGACATTCGTGACTGCATGTATTGGTTTCTCATTGAGATTCTTTACCTTTCGATACTATATCTTTATGTAAAAATATTCCATCACCTACGGCTTATGCTAAAGATATCGCATTCCTGAAGCCTAGTAACTCTCTGAGTAGTTGATGGATTTACTCCGTGCTACTTCTCAGACCTAGCTAAAGGTCTTCTCTCATAGGTCCTGTGAACAGGATCCAGTAGGACAGACAGCAGCTAGCTATACAGTGTTATTCTTACACCTACCATTCTGTAGCATCATTGTCACAGGATGCAATAGAGATCAATATGTATGATAATGTGTGGGCTCCATAAAGGGGCCAGAGGTGGGTGTTGGAGACCAGAGATTCCAATTCCAAGTGAGGTTACCCTATTTTGGGTGGTTCCTAGGTATTGGATCCCAGTATTCCTAACAGGAGCTAACTGTTTGCTTTTTTCAATAGACTTATCAAATATCATATCTGGAATTTGGTCTTATCAGCTTGTAGATACTGTCATTCTTGCTATATGATTGGAGTACAACTGAATAAAAATGAGAATGAAAATAGGAATAGAAATGGTAATGATAATAGAAATAGGATTGGGAATGCGAATAGAAGTGTGAATGGAAATTAGATCAGAATTAGGAGCAAGAATTGGAGCAGGACTTGGAGTGGAAACAAGAATAAGAATGGGAACAAAAATGAGAACAAGAATAGGAAGAGGAATAGGAGTAGAAATGAGAATGAGAATAGAAGGAGGAATGGGAATGAGAATTGGAGGAGGAATAGGAATGAGAATGGGAATTAGAATGGAAACCAAAATGGGAACAGGAGCGGAAAACAAGACTTGAAATTGAATTAGAAATAGCAACTGGAGTAGGACCAGGAACGGGACCGGGAACGGACCAGGAATGGGAGCGATAATGGAAGCAGCAATAGGAGTGGGAATAGGATGGGAAATAGGATCAGAAATGGGATAATGACCGGGTTCAGGAATAGAAACCAAAATATGAACTGGATTTGGATTTCAAGTTGTATGTGATAGAACTAGAAGAAGGATTGGAATTTGAAATAGAAATAAGATTAAAGATAAAGGTTTGAATTTAAAGAGGAAGAATAAAACATTTCACTCATGTTCCCAGCACTAGCCTGACCCTGCCGATCATTTTTTCCGTCCTTTTTGACCATGCGCGAGTACTTGTACACATCATAGGTGTGTGGCACATGACCGCTACACACCTATGAGTCATATGAATCATGTAATAGGAAATCGTCATATTTCAACAACAATTATGGCGGTACACCCATTATCTGTGCCACCGTGGGAGGGCACAACCAAGAAGTCGAGATGCTCCTCCCCAGGGCCGCAAAGCTGAATCTCCTCAACGTGGATGACCAAGTAGTCATCTTTTGGGCCGTGCACTATGGATGCACCGAAATCATGAAGATTTTGTTAGCCCGGGACGATGTCAACCCTGATCAACCAGATAAGGATGGCCAAACGGCACTGTTTTAGGTGTCCCAATATGGATATTTGGAGATGGTTAAGATGTTGCTGACGAGAGATGATGTCACTCCTGAATTGGCGGACAAGGGAGGATGAAAGGACTCCGTTCATGCAGGCTATGAATTGTAATCGTCAGGAGGTTGTTGAGCTGCTTTTGGAGAAACTTCTGCACATAAGTGCCCGAGTTGGCGAGAAAGCCGGCCAGGACTCCCTTCCCTAGAGCAGTCTCCCGGATAAGCTTGAGGGGTTCAATGGGGTGACAATACAACAGTTGGACATGGTAAATCGGGCCTGTGTCGGACCTTTGGATGGGGTATATCAGAGATTGTTGGTAGTGAACTACGCGCCTAGGGGAACGATAGCTACAGGCTATGGTAAGGCTTATCAGAGGCCCTCTCTCCGGAAGATATTATTATAGTGCCTCAACTAACATGAATCTCTTAGTTTCCTCCCCATCAAAAACCACCGGAACCTACATCCTACTATCATATGACCCCCGTTTACAACTTGTCTGGTAAGCTCCTATCGTTCACTCCAAGTTCCCCCCCCTCCCCAGCGCAAGACCACTAACTAACCCAACTATCCCAGCATCCGAATTATCTACCCACCTCTGTTTTTTTGACCCCCTTTGAGCCGCTCCTATCATAATTGTTAGGCCCCATCTAGGCATTTTTGTTCCTACAGTGCATTTATCTTCTTCAATACCTATTTGATTCTCTTTCCATCTTGGGGTTTTCTTCCGTTCATATCCTCCCTTGGTTCAATTTCTCGAATGGAGTTATTATTGGGGTGTCAGATTCGTGGGTGAGATTGGTGACATTTGCACAATGCCCAGGGCCGATAGCACCCGTGAGTGATGTAATGTGATACTCGAGAGAAGTTTTAAAATACCATCAGTTACAGGGGTACATGTTTAATATACAGTACCATGACATACCATCAGTAGGGGTGGTGGAAAGAAAAATGGTCCCCGTGCCCAAAACTTAGACCCCCCATCAGGCGTTTTGATGTTTTCCATCCAGGAGATGTCTTGGCAGACACCCCTCAGGTGTTAGACCACATACCGTAAAAACCCTCATAATCCACTATCTCCGTGGCAGGGGTTAATCGCCATTGCAGGGCTAAGCGAGCAATGCCAAGAAGGCGAGTGATATCTGGTGATGGGGAAATGAGAAATACCGCACAGACTCTATCAAAACACAAATCTGTAGGTATCGTTGTCTTGATTCAAAATTTCGTGTTCGAGAGCATTCTGGAAGTATGGGGAGAGTATAATAGAAACTTCCATTGTGTCTATCGAAGGATGGGGTAGCTTCTGCAAGGAAAAACATTAGAATAGCAAAAGTAAATAGAATACGAAGGAAGAAAAGACTAGTACCAGTAGTAGTAAGTAAGCAATATATGGAAGTAAACATAAGAGTAGCTAAGGAGTGAAAGAGAAAAAGTAAGGTGGCAAGGCAGAACCAATCCAAGAGAGCAATATGCAAGAAACCCAGGTCAAGAGAAGAAAACACCGGTGAGGACCTACTACGAAGAAGATTACGGAGCAAGAGCTGATGGAACATGACCTGAGGCCAATTATCTTCCCTGAGCGAACCTATAGCCAGAAGCAGAAGCTACGTGTACTATCATTTCTCGAGCACCATCGGATCGCCCGCGAGAGCAGGCCAGGGGAATACTGATGCCCAACACAAGTTGAAGCTTCCGTACTATTCCAAATTCCCCAACGAACGATTAGTGACTGGGTTAGAAGTAGAGAAAGCATAGAGGAGTGGGGAATTAGGTCTACTGTAACGTGATCGCAAGGAGCTAATCACATTGTCGGTAATGAATACGATAGTTGACAGGTGGCCTGCTCTTCCAGAGAGGAGGCGAGAGCTAAGAACTAAAGGAGGCTTCGAGGGTGTACTGAGGAACAAAGAAGTAACCATTCAACCAAGTATATTGAAATACTATCTGTCGAAGTCTGCCTTTTCTATCGTAGAAACAGGTGGTCTTTAAATACATAATTCTGTTCATGCCTAGCATGAATGAAACTAATCAAAGGTATCAATCGATACACTTCGGTGAAATTAAATAAGTATCAAAGTGATACTTAAAACAAACAAAGTATCAAAGCAATACTTAAAACAAAACATAAAACAAAACCAAGTATCAAACGATACTTAAAACAAACCAAGTATCAAACGATACTTAAAACAAACCAAGTATCAAAGCGATACTTAAAACAAAACATAAAACAAAACCAAGTATCAAACGATACTTAAAACAAACCAAGTATCAAAGCGATACTTAAAACAAACCATAGTATCAAAGTGATACTTAAAACAAAACATAAAACAAAACCAAGTATCAAACGATACTTAAAACAAACCAAGTATCAAAAGATACTTAAAACAAACCAAGTATCAAAGCAATACTTAAAACAAAACATAAAACAAAACCAATAACCGAGTTCCCGTACCGGTTACATTCCCCAAAACAAAACAACTGTTTTAAACAAACAAAACCTAATAATCATCAAAAGCGGAGTCCGAGAAACTAAAAGCTTTAGTTTCCGCTAAGAACTGTTCATCATAAGTGTCACACCAGGGACAGGAAGAAATCCTAAGAAAACACTTAGACTTAAAGAAATGTAAATCACAGTAGTCACAAATACCAGATTCGCGCTGTACATCAACCCAAGCATGGTCACAATCAGGACAGTAGTCTATCCAAAGGATTTCGAAGTAGTCTTCAAGTTGGATAATATCGCGGTTCAACAACAGTCCAACAATCTGTTGTCGCAGCCTCACCTTGAGTTCCACATAGTTTGACATCGTTATGGTATTCGAATGGTAATTGGAGATCAGATAAGGTTGTCAAGAGCCTACTCCATAGCTTGATTTTCATCATCGCTACTCTCGAATTCCAAGTGAAAGTATGGTGCCCAAAACCCATCTCTAGCTTCGAGTTCCGCATGTCATCACTCAGTTTCTGGCATTGTTGGTGCGCAGTACATGGTGATGTAATTGATCGTTGGGGGGAGGGATTCGTTTGGCATATTGTCTTTCCACCACTCATTTACCATATCCATAGTGTGCTCTAGTCCTTACAACAGCTCCCAGCTGTTTTCACTCGTCGGATATCCTTTCCATTTGACTAGGAACTGATCATTTCCATGCAAAAGGCAGTGGTCTCTGATTTCTTCAACTTCCCATTCATCTTTCTTCTCAATGATGATAGGTGCAGGTCGAGAGTGTGTGCTTCCAGGGAACATGGAATCGTCATTTGGGTGGAATTGTTTGACAGCAGAGGCGTGAAAAACTGCAGTATTGCGACAGTACATGCGTCCATCCATCTGAACAGTGTAGTTTTCTGTATGCTCGTCAAAGGATAAGACTTTGAAAGGTCCTCGCCATCGGGATTGTAGTTTCTTGCTACGTCCAACATTGGTTATGAACATGTTTCCATGTACCATGAGCATATCCCTTGGTGGAATAGGGACATGTTTACGTCATTGATTCTGAGTAGTAGTAGTTCTTCAGAATCGGGCAGCTTTAACAGCTTGGAAAGCATCATTCCGAATTGCTTGATGGCGGTTTAGGTGGTCATCGGAGGCGGGGACTGAGGAGTTCTTAAATAGAGTTGTAGGTAGGAGAGGGTATTGGCGGCTGAAGATTGCCTTTTATGGAGACATTCCCAAGGTGTCTGAAAATTCGGCATTGATGTATGCGGCTAGTTCAACGAGGGCAGGTTCCCAGTTGGTTTGTCGTTCATTGATCATGTTCTTAATTCCAGTCTTGACTTCACGGATTTTTCGTTCTGCCTGACCATTAGTCTCATGATGTCCAGGGGCAGCCATAATGTGGTTTATTCCAAGGGAGGTCAGGGTTTACTTCCAGAATCTGGCAGTAAAACGGGGATCAGCATTATTGACAATAGATAAGGGGTATCGATGTGTAAATAGGTGTCGTTGGAGGTTATTCCAGGTATCTTTGAAGGAATCGGTAACATTCATTGGTATGAGCCATGTATATCCAGAAAATCGATCCACAACTACCAAGATAGTGTCATAGCCTGCGGACTTGTTGAATGGTCCTGCAAAATCGATGGCATAGGATTCGAATATTTCACATGGTAGTTGGAGGGTCTGTGCTTTCCCTTCAGGTAGTTGTGTTCGCTCCTTATTTGCCTGGCAGAGTTCGTATTGTTTGGCGAAGTCACGGAAGTCCTTTCGCATTTCAGGCCAGTAAACATATTCCGAGGCATATCGGAGGTTGTGGTCCGCACTGTGGTGTCCTTTGTTGTGAATCTCAGTGATGACATTCCCTAATAGTCATTCCATTGAACATATGGCCTTTCAGGATGTATAGGCAATGTTCACCATAACGGGTGCTGGTATAGACCATTCCGTTGGATATTTCGTAGGAGGAGAGGTCTCCATGCCTAGAGCTATCCATAGCTTTGAAGTAGATCAGATCATGGTGATATCCTGCTATCATTTGGCTTCGAAAAGAGGAGGTTAATTCTTCAGTGGTTGATCTAACATCTCATTCATCCTCCATGAGAGATCCTCTTGTTAGTTCGATAGGGTCTTCCTCTTCCTCCAAGGTTTCATAGAGTTGTCGGTGATGCTCGGGAATTGTATGGGGTATGACAGAAACAATGGTTTCATTGTTGTATACTTGTAAGGGTCCACCGTACAGTGGTCATGAGTCGATCAAAAGAGGAGAGGATGGCGGGGCTGACTGCGGAGGGTGTAGGTAAGCTATTGTATCTACATAGGCTGCTGCTTGTTCGAGGTCTTCAAGACCTTGGTGTCGTGTTGGAACAGGATTAAAGGTTTGGGAAGGTTGGGTCAGTCTATCTTTATCGATCATCTCTTCTGCTCCTTCTGCGGTATCGAAGCTGGTATTTTTGGAATCATCAGCAGAAATATAGTACGGTCGCTGGTATCTGTTGCCGAATTTAATCTCAGTTTGGTGAAAAGGGCAAGTGTCATGATAACAGTGGGACTAGTGGAGTCTGCTTTGTTCAAGTTCGTGAGGAGGTGTGCTGCGGAGAGTGCAATTGTCTTTCCATTCATCATCAATGTCTTTTCTTCGTTCAGTTCCAGCAGCTCCGTACATGGTGTAAGAGAAAGGATTGGAGGGAGCGGCAGAGCTTGCGGTAACCACCGATGGTTCTTGTTCATAGGAAGTGTCGTCAGGGCTGTCTTCTCTTTGTCTTGTGTGGTCATGAACAAGAGGAGGGTTTGCGAGTTCTTGGTTCTCATATAGGCAGGAGAGAGCATCAGCTAAATAGTTCGTTCTTCCAGGGGTATAGATGATTTTTGTATCATATTTGCTGATCTCGCCTATCCATCTTGTTCTTCTCCTTCCAGGTATTCTTTCTGTTTTAAGGTTAGTGAGGGGTTGGTGGTCGGTATCAATAGTGAAGGTATTTCCCATCAGGATGTGGTTGAAGGCGGCGAGAGCATCAATCACAGCAAGGGCTTCTTTGTCTGTTGTTCCATAGGTCATCTGTGAGTTAGTGAACTTCCTTCTGTATAATGCGGCTGGTCTTGCCATTTCATGGGAGGCTCCTTGTCCAACCTATGCTCCAACTCCAACATCCGATGCATCAGTAATCAGCCATATCGGTTCAGGCTTGCTGTAGTCGATAGGTTGTATAACGTTGACATTTTTTATTAATTCCTTGATGTTGGTAAAGGCTTGGTCATGAGTGTGGGTCCAGACAAATTCTGCATTGCCGGTAAGGTCTGTGAGCGGAGCTATCACAGTGGCATGATGTGGTAGGAGCTGGGAGATATAGTTAACTAAGCCTAGAAATCGCATGAGTTCCTTTTGATTTCTGGGTGTTGTCCATTCTGTTAAACAGGATATTTTTCCAGGGGCTGCATGTATTCCTTTATCATCTATCACATGTCCTAGGATATCGAGCTTATCGGCAAATAGAATTGATTTGTTTCTGCTAGCGTAGAATTTAGCTTCCCTTAGTTTGGTACAAACTAAACCTATATGGTAGGCATGTTCTATTTTGGTGTTCGAGAAGATGAGGATATCATCAATGTAGACATAAACAAAATGGTGGAGGTATTCGCTTAGGAGGTTCTCCATAATTTGCATAAAGGTGGCGGGCGCATTCATATCACCTTATAACATAACTCGGCTAATGAAACTTCCGAAGGGTGTTTTGAAACTGTTGTAGCGTTCAGATTCTGGATCTAGCCTTGTTTGGAAATAGGCATCGCTTAGGTCAATCTTGCTTCGGAATTTAGCCTGTCCAACTGCATTCAGGATCTGGGTTTGGTTTGGGATAGCAGAACTGTCCATAACCTTGTTTTCATTCCGTAGTTTGAGGTCAACCAAGGAGTGGATCCTTTTTCCATCTGCTTTGGGTTGAACAAACATAGAAGCGGTACCTGGAGCTTCTGCTCGGTAGATGACTCCTCTTCTTTGTTGTTGGTTGATCCAGTCACATAGGAGACCTTCGTATGGGTCAGTGATAGAGTAGGTGGGTTGGTTATTAAGATTAGAGGCGTCTCGGGGATGAATGTGATGGTTCACTTCTCTCACAGGCAGTAGTTCTTCAGGAATCTGATCAGGGAAAACATCAGAGTATTCATCCAATAGGCGTTAGGCAGTTGCATCACAGACTGCGGCTCGGTACTCTCCGCTTGTTGGTTTGCATGAGACTCTGACCTTCTGATCTGGAAAATCGATGGTTGAGTCCGCACACCTGATTATAGCTTTATGGCGGTTCAGGAATGGCATTCCTATGAGGGCATCGTATTTGGCTAGGTTTCCGACTAACATTTCCTGGGGGGGCAGGATGGCAGAACCAAGTCGGATAGTTGCACTGCAGGTTTTATGGCTTGTGGATCATGATCCCTTATCTGCCATATTGACTGGTTTGGGTTAGTTAAGGACTTGAGTTCGAAGTCTATGGATAGAGACAAAGGCGTTGCTGATCATGTCTCTTCTGATGGCGCCAGTGTCGAATAGGACTTGATCCTTCATGCCGTTGATGAGGATAGTACCTTCCAGGGCGGTGTGTGCCTTGAATGTAGCCGGAGGTCGGACACTGTTGCATTCCACATCGATGTATCCAATATGGATCTCCTCATATTCGCTGTGTTGGACATCATCACTGTCGCTCTCAACATTGTTGGCCGATGCTTCTTGTTTAATTGCCTTTCCTTTCCCTTTCTTAGAAGGGCAGTTCCTTGCCATGTATCCTGTTTTTCCACATTCAAAACATTCTCCTTTCTGGCGTCTCGATTCTTTGGAGGATTTGGTTTTCTTTCTGAAAACTCGTGGGGTATCATCTTCAGAATTGCTGGAGGGTTTGTGTCATGGCTGGCTATTCCTGCTAGAGGATGTCTGTGTTTTGTATGCCTTGGTCTCATGGAGAATGGCATCCTTCCACTCTGCTCTTGCAATTATTACTGCAATATCGTCATCGTCTTTCTCGAGTAGTTCTACCTCTCGTCGGAGGGTAGGATGCATGGTATCATAGAATCGTCGCTTAAGGATGTAGTTGGAAATGCTTCCTTTCTTCATTCGGTCCTTATACATCAATAGATCCGTGACTACATCTGTAATCCTCTTGACATGCGTTCCATTAACTTGTGAGAGCTAGTTGAATTTGTTGTATAAGAGGTCGTTGGTGATGGAGGATTGAAATTGTCCTTTCAGTTAATCGAGGACTATAGATCCTCTTAATCTCACATTTCCGCCATAATCCTTATAGCATTGGTGGTATGCATCGGTTGCTTTTCCTTCGCAGAATGATCTAATATAAAGTCCGGTTGTAGGGTCTTCCACATCTTTCCCTTGCTGGAGAAGATAGTGTGAGAGTTCCGTCGCCCATCGATCAAAAGCTTCGGGTTTGAGGTCTTTTCCTTCGCCTGTAAACTTTGCTGGTAGGTGGAGTTTAAACCTAGGAGGTTCAAATGCTGTGGGTACTTCCTCTTCTTGAGCACGAGATTTTCCTCCTCCAGAAGGCCCTCCTTCTGAAGGTCCTCCTCCTGTACTAGTCATATCTGATTCACTACTGGATTCGGGATCAATTGGAGGATCAAAGGAAGGCTTCCTTGCTGAGGTAGAAGGAAATTCTCCTGGGGGCTGTGTATCTTCCGTGTTTGCAGGTTCTCCCAGCTTTTTAGCAGAGCGTCGAGGTTGTTTCTTTCTTGTAAGGTCCTGTCGTGGGATCTGCTTCCCACTCCTAGTCATCAAATACTCTAGGTTGGATTTGAGATGAAGCTGAATATGCTGTGATTCTGCCACTTCTCTCCGCTAGTATTCTGAGGTGGATATCGATAGGTTAATCAGGCCTAAATCTGGAGACAGGTTCTTAACCACTTGCTGAGGTTAAAAAAATGTAACGTGTTCACAAGGAGCTAATCACATTGTTGGTAATGAATACGATAGTTGGCAGGTGGCCTGCTCTTCCAGAGAGGAGGCGAGAGCTGAGAACTAAAGGAGGCTTCGAGGATGTTCTGAGGAACAAAGAAGTAACCGTTCAACCAAGTATATTGAAATACTGTCTGTCGAAGTCTGCCTTTTCTATCGTTGAAACAGGTGGTCTTTAAATACATAATTCTGTTCATGCCTAGCATGAATGAAACTAATCAAAGGTATCAATCGATACACTTTAGTGAAACTAAATAAGTATCAAAGTGATACTTAAAACAAAACATAAAACAAAACAAAGTATCAAATGATACTTAAAACAAACCAAGTATTAAACGATACTTAAAACAAACTAAGTATCAAAGTGATACTTAAAACAAAACATAAAACAAAACCAAGTATCAAACGATGCTTAAAACAAACCAAGTATCAAACGATACTTAAAACAAACCAAGTATCAAAGCAATACTTAAAACAAAACATAAAACAAAACCAATAACTGAGTGCCCGTACTGGTTACATCTACTATAAAGAGGAGGGAAGAATTGGGATGCTCAACTAGGATTCTTTAGCCGGAATTGAAATCTCAACTCTACCGAGACTTCTTGAAGCATAGGGAAGCAGGGAGAACTGTCCAGCAAGGATGGTTTAGAGTTCAATCCCAGTTTCTATTCCGATCCCTTTATCCTAACATTAGTCCAACAATCTTTCGGCTCAGCCCAGAATGGTTTCGAGAGTTTCTAGCACGCAATAGAATTAGTCTTCGTAGTATTACGAAAACAGCTCAAAAGTTGCCAGCTGATTACCATTCCCTGGTAATCAACTGGCTTCGCTTTAATCGAAGAAATTTACAACCCCGTTCTTCAAAATTCTGGGAAGTTAGTATCAAACATCTGGTGGGCAGATATGAGCTGTCGAACATCTGCAACCTGGATGAAATCCCAATTCCATTCGAGTATTTGTCCGTCAAGACCTACGATACTATTGGTAATAAAACGGTATGGATAAAAGAATCGTGGTCCGGGTGAGACAAGCAGCAAGCGAGTCTCGTTCTTTGTATATTTGCCGATGGTATTAATCGAGTGCCGCGAATGATAGTTTTTCGTGGGACAGGTCAGCGATTGGGGGCAGAGAAGTGCAAGTATCATCCGGATGTTCTGGTTGAGTATAATCCTACAGCCTACATGGGCGATATTTTATTCGAAAACTATATTACAAAACAACTTCTTCCGGTACTCGGTTGCCATCCTACTCTCTTCGCCCTCGATCTCATGGGTTCTCATAAGACCCCCGCCATTCTTGAACTCCTTCGCTAGAATGACATTACTCCCTCTCTAATTCCTGGCTGTTGCACTGGCCTACTCCAACCTTTGGATGTGTCAGTAAACAAGCCTTTGAAAGAGATGGTTCGGGATCTCACTGATCGGAAGATCTTTGAGTCAGAATCATTAGAGGTGTTTGAGCAGTGGAGTGTTGGAGACCGGCAGATAATGACTACCTTCTGCATTGGTGAAGCTTATTATAAGTTTTATCAGGAGAAAGCAGAGATTATCCGCCATGTCTTTTGGAAGGTTGGGCTTGCACTACCTATCAATGGTAGTGCAGACCATGAGCTCAACATTAAGGGCTTCAATGGACTTGAAATTGGGGATTGGAGGAAGGATATTAACACACACGATGATCAGTGTGAGATTAGTGAGGTGGATGATAATAATATAGAATTTGTAAATAGTTTTGAATAACCTGTTTCATCTCTCTATCATGTCGTTAAAGAATACTAATTTTGGAATCACGCCCGATCACCCACCCTCTTGGCAATGCTCGCTTAGGCCTGCTATGGAGATTAACCCCTGCTCCGGAGATAGTGGATTATGAGGGTTTTTACGGTACTCTGCTGGAAAAGGTGGCTCAAAAATATAGTTTTTTCTTGGTTGAACTGAGGTCAAAGGTTCTGCCTTCTTTAGGACAGAACATATACAAAACCCGTATAGGGAAGTCTGAATTTCAGACATAGTGACCACTTTTATTTCCTCCACCCCTACTGATGGTATGTTATGGTATCATATATTAAACATATACCCCTGTAATCAATGGTGTTTTAAACCTTTTCTCGTGATACTCAGATATGCGCATTTTGGGCATTGGGCGACAGGGGAATTGCAAGAGACGAACAAGCAAGCATTCCCCTCAGACTATTACTCGTGCCAAGGTTCCCCCCACTCCGAAGAACGCTTTGCGACCTTCGATGGCGGTAGCAGTCTCCTAGAGTGCCGAACAGCTCAACAAAAGTAACACCTCAACAATAGATTTATTTTACATGACAAACAAAAGTTACAATTAAGGCCCCAATTTCATGATGCAAAAGTTTCTGTTTTTTTTGTAGCTTCTTCCTATCCTTCACAGCCTTCCCCATCTGCTTTGATATTTCTTTCCACTGCGTCTTGACTTTGTTCTCACTGTTTTTCTGTGCAGTATCAAGTAGCTATTGAGCCTTTTCCAAAGCCTTTTCTGCTGTTTCCTGTTCCTTTTAGAGAAATATTGCTCTCGCCTCACGGGCATATAAAACTCTGCCCTTTTGGATTGAGTGTCAGCTCCACTTTTGGCCTGCAGCTCGGGCCAGTTCTGCTGCCTTGGTTCTTTGAAGGTCCTCCAGAGCGAGTGCACCACTCGGAGCCTGGGTTAGACTACTCTTTAGGTACATATGTAGGCTTCAATAAGCGGTATGTGAAAGTTCTCCAAGCTTGAAGAGAAGTGAATCGACTTGACATTTCAGAAACTGAATGGTTTGTAGTGTGGTGGAGGTGGCTATGATGGCGGTATTTTGGTATGCTGTCTGGGTTGGGGTTTGTGGCTCTAGTGTTTCCAGCACCATAAGGTCGACAAGCTCGCCAAGAACGATATCAGGATTGAACCGGATGAGTCTGGTCTCTTTAAAAGCTGACTTGATCATTGTAGGCTTAAAGGTTTGGGAGCGAATTGAATTGAGTGCCATAAGAAATTCAGTTTTATTAAACTCAGAACAGCCGGTCCGTGTAGCTGCATCCACCGCCTCCACGTGGTAGTGTTTGTAAGACTGGAATACTACCATGTCCAAGGGTTGTAGAAGATGTATTGAATGTGGGAAAAGGCAAAATAGAAGAATTTTGTGGGTATCACAAAATTCAATAAAGTCTGTGGTGCAGTATGAATTGTGGCAATCAAGCACAAGAAGTTGCCATATGCCAACTTGACATTTAGTGGAGTATTTTTCAAAATGGCAGATCTATTTCATACCCAATTCATCATTCAAATAGCCAGATTCAGAGACTCTAACCTGAACATCATCTGGAAGATCAGCTTTGGTAAACCAATCTTCCATAAGGACAATTCCAGGGATGATGAGCATGGGGGGAAGAACAGCTCCATCACCGCTGATTGTCTCGACCATAGTAACTAGCTCCCAATTGCTGGAGCTTGCAAATAATAGTGGTCATTCAGGCTCATGCGTAGCTATCCATTGGTCTCTCCCTATCCCAATTCTGAATCCCGTTTCATTGAAGTTGTAGCAATCTCCAATGACAATCTCTTTCTCTTTCTTTAATATCTTGTATCATGCAATCCAGTCACAGAGATCTTCCACACAGTGCACCTTCTTACGCTCTACATCAATTGTTGTCTGCCTTCGGATTTGATACTTGAGATATCTCTGCAGAAAGTGTTGAGTCTACATGTGACTGACTCTCAGTGAGATAGAGTTGGGATTACGATGAGCACAGGTGAGTATTGAATCAGCATAGGAGACGATGTTCCGATATCTTGGAGGAAGTCCAATCTCATCAAGCCTATTGAGATACTAAGAGCTTATTTCTCGTCTGGTGTCAATTTCCTGTTGGATGGTATAAGTCTCAGACAGGATTGATGGCCTAGTACTCGTGCCTGGAGACGCTGTTCTGGAAGTCCATATTCCCATGCGATGCCAACAATGTTAGGTTTTTCCTCTTCAGCAATTTTATCCATAGCTTGCTGTATTTGATCTTCCGTCTCAGCATAGGATTCATTAGGCATGATTAGGTGGGTGGATCAATATGGGTCGATTAATTGTCAATGGAGCCAATCTCACAGGAAATCTTTCATTGAGGTGTTACTTTCATTGAGCTGTTCAGCACTCTAGGAGAGTGCCACTGCCGTCGAAGGTCGCTTAGCGTTCTTCGAAGTGGGGGGAACCTTGGCACGAGTATATCCTACTCTCTCTGTCCTTTGCCCCCCATTACTTTTTCACCCTTCTCAGTATGAGGACAGGTCACACGTGATCCTGATACACCAGCTGAGGCGAAGCCGGAAACCACCCATTAGTCTATCATACAAGAATCCACCCAATCCGTCCAAAAACAATCTATCCCTCCCCTCCCCCCACCTCAAACTCAAACCCTCTTCTTAACCTTACCCCCACTCCCAGTGTCAATTCCCTTGACAATCTCCCTGGCAAACCAATACGTGCACCAACCCGGAAACGCGATCCAAAGACCATTAGGCAAGACATAAAACAGGACAAAATTCTTCAAATCGTTACTATCCCCCCCCCAACATTAGCCCCTCCATCCATCCATCACGTGGTGAGTAACTTACTGCGCAACATGCCTCCCCCCGGCACAAAACTCGTTAAGCACAAACAACGTCGTCTTCGCTAGTGTCATGAGCACACCAGCGAACCCCGCCACCAGCATTTCACCCCCGGCGCCGCCGCCGCCGCCGCCGCAATAGTACTTGGCAAGGTAGACGAGATTGACAGCCGACTCGACAAGGTTCATCCAACTCTGTGCGGCCGGGAAGCCATCTTGCTCGGCGAAGGTGCTGGCGCTGTAGAGGTGGTCTACCGTGGCGTAGAAGGTGTGGCCCGGCTAGATCTTAGAGAGGGCGCTGGGGGGGAAGGAGTATGGGCGGAAGAGGATGTACAATGCGTCCTGGAGGAAGTTTAGTCTGGTCAGGTGAGGGGGGGGTCGTCATCTCATACGTAAATTACTACCAGGGTTGAGAAGATGATCCAGATTGGGATTGCTTTAGGGGTGCCGTGGGTTGTAGACATGCTGGAGGTTTTGCGAAGGTTGGGGTTGCTGTAGAGGGGCTTTCTTGGGAGTTAAAATTATGGGAAGGAAGGAAGGAAGGAAGGACGGAAGGAAGGAATAGGAGGGATTTATATTGTTTGGTACAAAGCGTTCTTAAGGTATATGACAAGCCTTCCCCGCACGCAACGCACCCCGACGGTTGCCCGTTAATGCCGGCATGATAGATTGGGCCACCCCTCCTACCAGCTCCCCCGGTCGGGCGAGCACAGCACAGCGCAGCACGAGTACTCGTACTATAGCGCTCCTTGCCTACGCACTTCGTACCAGTGGTGCCGGCAGCTCAGAATCAACCTCCTCGACAAAACCAAATTCTCCCAACTTTTTCGCCATTATTCCACCCATGCCCCCCTGCGCAGCGATCCCGAACCACGCAAAGCTCACATCCACAGAGAAGACTTCTCCCCCAGACTAGCGATTTCCCCTGATATCTCTCAAACCTGAGGCGAAACCTGAGGCTGGAGCCGGGTATGTCGGGCAAACCCACCAATTACATGGTCCAAAGCAGTAGCGTCACATACCACATCAGGACTAGCGCACTCACCCCGGGAAGCACTCATAAGGCGGTTGTGGGGATGTTACACGTATTGTGTAGTGATACCATGGACAAGGGAAGGGGGTTTTAATTTTTGAGTCCCGGGTGCTCATTACCGTCAGAGGTACTTGTATCACATAAAAAAATTTAATTCGGTATGAATAGTGCCAGGAAGGGTAAGGAACTGTCTTTCTCCATCATCACCAAAGTCCCCAAAGCGGCGCACAGTCCACCACAACATCCCCGTACAGTACCCCCCCCCCGCCAATTAAACACACCTATGCCGCCGCCACCGCGGGTAAATCAGGCAGCGATCAACGGTCGCTGATCCGTGGGAACTTCAGGGATGTACCGTACGGTATTTCCCGATGAGTCCAGGTTTGGGTCGTTCCATAGTCTATAGTCCTGCCAATTGGACGATGTGATGAGTGAGGGTCTGGAGACCCATCGTGATATATATTTTGTTAACTCTGCTTGCCGGGGGGGGGGGTGAGGTTGTGCTCGAGTTTTAAAGATTAGTGATCGGGGGTTAAAATAAGCTTAAGTTTTCAACTCTTAGTGATCGCCCGACCAATGATGAGCATGTGCAGGGGCCATGCAATTAACAATCACGTTACTGGCACACATAATTGGACGTCAGGTTGGTATGTTGAAATGAAGCGAATAATAAAATAAAATAATTTTCAGAGCACTGTCTTGAAATGCGAAACGAACGCTTGCAGTAACCCAAAACAATCTCCAACTTTCCAGAGGTTGAGCTAAGCAAAAATGCGTAAGATTTGATAAAATTAATATACAACCCCGGTATTCTTTCTAATTACACCTTCCCAATTGTGACCAAACTAATATTTCTCGTACAAGATAAATTGCGCAATTTCCTTGGCACACCTCACCTTGTTTTAAGATATCATACCAGTGAGGTCCAGTTGAATGAGTTGATACGATATTTTCTATTCTTCGACCGGCATACTACTACTCGAGTAGTACAGTACCGTACTTGTGCGTGACCTGAGAAACCACTTCCCACCCCATGCTCTCATAAGCTGGGATCCAGCCTGAAATTATCCCCCCCACCACCAAAGTATCGCTCCTTAAAGCTTCTCATGGAGTGTCCACTCACGGCCCGAGGAAGAGTCTACCAATGTCCCCTGGAGTCCTTGTTTGGCCCCATATTCCACCACTGGCTCGGGGCCCCGGAGACGTCCATTAATTAGCCAGGCAATCACCGCGCCCAGCGGGTGTCCAGCTCCAACTCAGCCGCGCGAGTACAGTACTTCAATGCCCACGGGGGCATTCCGGGGCTCACTGGAATAATCGAACTTCATTGCAAGACGTCTGGGATTCACCTCTTCGTCCGAAGAGGGGGGGGAAACCCCGACCTGCGCACTCTGCTGATGCAAACGAATGGAAACACAATAGATCTGCTAGGGAGGAAACCCCAACGCACTTGCATGAATATACTACAGCATTAATGGCGCTGCCAATAGGACTCTACCCCCCCCCGCTGGAGGATCCTCCCACGGCACCAGAGAGTATCGCGCACCGCAGCACGCATCATCAGTACCAGTAGCCACAGAACCATGTTTACTAGTGACCGGTCCACTCATTCCGTCACGGGGCAAGCCCGCTCGTGCAGTCAGTGCCGGTGTTTAGACTCGGAGCACCGAGCGATCCCAGGTGGAGGAGCGAACAAGATACCGTCCGATTCGCTACCGAGAATTTTAGAGGATTCGAGCTTCGATAATAATATTGAGTTTGTTGGGATCTTGATATTCCGGGAATGCTTGTCTACGGCTAGTGCTGGGGAATTACCTCTCCGGATTTGCTTATTTTTAACCCGCATTGGGTAATTCACTGCCATCCCCCTCCTCCTCTAAATTTATCCAATTGTTGTTTCCGAGAGAACGCGGTGCTCACTGATCGCCCATACTTGTAGTGTATTTTATTCCCACCCGTGTTATTGCTGGGGAGCTGAGATGTGTGGTCATTGCGAGTTGTTCCCTCCTTTGAAGTATCAGGCGACTTGGCGCCAAGACTGGTACCAACTACCCCCAGGCGTCCGACTATCACAATTTATTAAAATCCAAGTTATTCCCAGGATATCATACCACCCGGCAACCTTGAACATGTGCGCAGTACTCTACCTGCCGGACTGGACAGGACAAGGGGAGAGTATACCCACTCACGCACACCTCGCCGGAGATTCAAGAGTGCGGTGGAGCATAATATGTGCACTACTCACAATACAATAGAGAAACCTACCGAGGGGAGCTTTCCTCCCACGAGAAATGATTAATCCCCCCCAGAATTCCTTCAAGAAAGAATTGTGGTGTTCCACGACAAAATGGAGTTACAGCTATCATAGAAGCAAAAGGAGGTGGTATACGAAATATTAAATCCTTTAAACTTGCAAGTCCTCAGGATCCTTCCTATTTCATGACATTCGCCCGTTTGCATTATAAGTTACTACCGATAGTACCGTACCCCAATCACTCCACCACTCTTCGCTATCCACGAAAGTGACAACGGTAACTCCTCCATCTACCGACCCGGAAAACCCCCACCAAGAGACGCGGAACTGACCACATAACCCCAGAGAATGCAAGGAAGCATCACAGGAGCGGATACCTATCTATCAATCGGCCAAACCGCCCCCCCCCCCCACACACACACCCATGCACACCGGCTCTACTGTACTAGTACTTTCCGTCTTTCGCCACCCCGGTCAAGCTGCTAGGAAACGCTGCGGACAATCCACCATGTCGAAAACCCGGCGATAACCCACCTGCACCATGCCCAACCCTGACGACCGGGAATTGAATAATACACACAACGGGATGCACCCCACCCCGGAGAAAAACCTTCGGGGCGCGAAAACGAACGATTGATCGATCGGGCGCGATGGAACCGTGCTATGTGATGTTCATGCCATTAACAGTCCGGTCCCGATAATGGGAGTGCCATTGAATCTCACTGGACTTGGGAACGGAGGATTATGATAGGTAATATGCGGTCCTGGCTACCAGTAGAGGCGTTGCCCTCCCTCTACAAGTACCCCACGTACTCTACTCTACTCTACTCTACTGGGGGGACGTGTTGCCAACTACCTAGGCTTTCGCGACTGCACAAATCGAGTGACAACCCATGATATCTCCCATGCTCTAGCATGGGACCTCGTTACAATCTATTTATGATTCCGGCACCAACTTGGGCTGAAGTAAAAGTGGAAGGGAAGAAAGGAAAAGGCACAATTCAAGCAAGTGATATTACATCCAGTCCAGACTAGACGGAAGTGCTGGATTTTTTCTTTCTTTCTCGTAAACACCGTAGACCATGGTTAAGAAGAAGCGACGGGAAGAACAATCTAAAGCTCCAATGGCAAAAAGTGGAAACAGAAAAGGGGTGAAGGAGAGCTCCGGGGGGGGGGTGAAGAAGGAAATGCCGAAGAAAAAAAGAGAGAAAGAAAAGGAAACTTTTATACACACAATCTAGACAGAAAAAAGGAACTATCATGTTATGTTATGTTCATGTAATGAGGTGAGATTTCTGAACCCAAGCCCGCCCCCCCCCCTCCATCCCCTCCCTTCGGCAACACCCATAACCTACAACAAAGCCTTCAATCCAATCGCCCAAACCCCCGCTGCAGCGCCGACAATCCCACTGCTGATAAGCATAGGCCTAACCCCTCTCGTACTCTTAAAAATCGCGCCGGCCACGACGCCACTAATAATACTATTCGCTGCGTCGTGTTTACCACGCAAACTCCCGACCGTGTAATTCACCCCATTATAAACAAGAGCCAGCACGCCGGCGCTGTTCCCCAGGAAGGGCCCCCGTCGGGTCATCGCGTTGAGCACCGCGTTCAGACGTAGTCGTGGTGGGGCATTAGGCGGGGATCTGCTCAGGCCTTCAGCGAAACCCCATGCCCCACCGAGGGACAGCGCGAGGAGGTAGGTGGTACCGGTACCGTAACATAAGTCATCGCCGAAGCCGCGGGACGGGAGGGCCGTTTGCGAGCCCGGGAGTGTCGATAAAGCGGTTTCTTCTAGGTCCAGGTATGAGAGGCCTTTGTCTAGTCCCGCGAGTGGGTGCAGGACCGCCGGGTCGGCGACGGCGGGGGCGAGGAAGGAACTGACGGACGTGATGCCCGTTGGGTCGAAGGTATTTTGTTGCGTGAAGGATGAGGTCGGGGCGATGTCGCCGCCATCTGACGGGTGGTCGCGGGAGACGGCAGTAGTGCTCGTAGTGCTCAACTGGCGGGGGGTTTTTCTGCCGGTAAAATTGTCCCAGAATGACATGTTGCTTGACTTTTGGCACTTTTGCTTTTGCTGAATTATCCGACTATTATTCCTCGTCTCATGAATTAGGTTTTGTCTCTCTTTTCCGTTTTGGTTGTGCCTGTGTAATTCCTCCCGCACGCGCACTCTTCCGCAAAAGGTGTAAAAGGGTGAAAATGTGGGGAGTCGGCAAGTCCTTTATAGGTAGAGGGGTCGATGGATAGGTGGAGAGGACGTGGGAGGAAGGAAATTAAAGTTCTGAGGGGAAATTTTCCAGATGTTGCATCACGTGCGCATTGTTACCCGGTTTATTGGCCTCACTTTTCTCCTACCGGTGCGAGTACGGTATCATACTGTTTTTTTCCTTCCCTTCATGTCACTTTTCCAGGCTTGGCGGTTAATGTACGAGTAGGTAAAAGGGCTGTCTGAGTCTACGGGGTTCCAGATGGTAGTCTAACTTATCGAGTACGGCCATCGTGAGAGTGAAGAAATTAATGTTCTTTCGGTTTGAGTTTCTCGACTTTAGCCTCAAGAGCGATGACCTTCCAGGGCCAGCTTGCCATAAAATTAATTCTATACTAACTGCTGTTGATTGATACTTGTAATGGAAAATGGCACTTTTGCGGCCTCATCAGCAAAGATCTCTTCCTAAAAAAACATCTCAACCAACATCAAAAAGGACAAGGCTTGTTTATACATTTCTTTTTCTCCCTAAAATACTCTTGAGCACATTGTAAAATCAATGGCAACTTCTCCTTCATTGAATAATGGATAGGCAAGGCTAGGAGAACCCTGCAATACTTGTAACAGGGCTATAATGCAGTAAATATATCCTAGAATCCCGTACGGGAGTGGATAAGCACAATTGTTGAGTGATAAGTATTAAAACACCTATGAAGCTACTAACGGGTTCCACCCCTAATTACGCTGGGATACTGCCTATTTCCCCCACCAATCTTTCTACCCCCCTCAATAAACTTCCTCACCTCCATCTACCGGTACTGCCCCCTGCTGCTGCCCATTGGTTACAAGAAATACAGGCAGCTTCCGTCAACCCCAGACTCCAAGAGGTACCCGTGGTAAGGTTCCTGCTGATTGTGGAAAGAGCTTTCTGGTACCCTCCGGTCAGTCATGCGCTCATCTTCACCGGCAACCCTCTGATCTGGACCTCTCAACCCGGAACCCCCGTAGATTGAAGTACAACATCTGCGCAAAGCTTGCTCAGCCCGCGACAACTATCGGTGTTATTACGGGCCGTCCTTAGCGAGAGGGATGTGCTTTGGAGGCTTGTCACCCGGCCCCATATGCTCTCTCGAACTCCCCAGCATGCCTTATAAATAAATAAATAGCCTCCGGATGGCGCTCCAGATGTTTCCAGGAGAAATCAGAACCAACGAACCCCTCCCAACAGGTTGGTTCCACCAATGTCAATAGCCTTCCCAAAACTTTGTCAATTTGGGCCGCGAATTCATAGACTGCTTGATAAAAGCCACGATGATTTTTTTCTCTGGAGAGGGTCACCGCCAGCCACTCCGGTAGCCCTGCATTTAACAATGCAAAGACCCCCTTGGTCTACCCCTGCCACAACATTTTACCCGAGTATCATACTCGAGTAGGTCTCTCGAGCTCCTGTCTCCCAATGGCTAATATAGACACCATCGAGGCAAAAATGGAATATGTTGCGCGTGAGGATGCTCCTGTTGGAGAAGATCGGGAATGGGTTGCCAAGATGGGAGGGAGTTGGAAAATTTCTTTATATCCTCCAGCTTCCTGGATTGTTATGCTTGTCATGATCTTTTTTTTTTTTTTTTTTTCAATTCGTATGCCCGCGGTTCACCTGCTCGACTGGCAGTAGTCGAGTACCCTTTTTATCAATCTGTTTCTCTCGTCTCTGTGGGGTGCGAGAGTTCTGTACCCCCCCCGCTCTATATCTGTTTCCCCTGCCCTCAATCTTCGGATAGGTTTTTGATTTTCAAACATTTCGCATTCCGCGCTCTCCAAACTAAGACAGGCTTCCTTCCAGTGGCCCAATAAATACAAGCCCCATGCCGGGGCTCAATGCTTTCCTTATGATACAACAGGAGCTGCGGCGATTGCTGAGTCATTGTCTACTCGCTATGATGAGGGTCTTTTCTGCCGTTCTTTCCAACTAATTCGGGGTCACGGAAATCGCTATATGCAAGGGCAAGAAATATGCCAATAAATAGTAAAAGACCCCACGCTTGGCATAAACCCTTGATGACTAATACACGAATTCAGGTGTGGCTTAGCGTAATACATTTTCTATCATAACGCACGCCTTTCCCGACCAATCCCGGGGTGTACAAACGCCCATCAGCCACCCAAGTCACGCCTCACTCACGTTGTTGGCTCCAACCGACTGCTCGTGAATATCCTGCCCAGAATACTGTCAACTGCGCAACCATCATAAACACCTTAAACAACTCCGGAAGCTCCCTAACATCCTTCGGCACCTGGACCAGCTCCTCCCGCGTGAGCTAACACACACACCCAATACCAGGCTGCCCCAAGTAAACAAACCGCAGTGCCAACCCTACCGTGCAAACCCCAACAACCTGCACCCGTCGCGCAATACTCATGTTACCATTCACCAACCTGTGCAGGCGGCACAGCATGTCGCGCAGGGCTTTAGCGAGCTCGAACATGTCGCCGGGCCACTTCGTTGCCGTCACGACGCCAGCGAAGGTTCGCGCGACTTCCATCCCTCCGTATGAATAACTGGCAAGGAGAGAGGGCAAGTGTCGCAGGTCCATCGCGATGCAAGCTTCAATGATGGCATCTTCCACCGCACGACTAGTAGCAAGCACCCATTTGTTGACTATTTTTTTATAGTTGCCGCGAAAAGAGTCTCGGGTTGAGCTACCCCTCCCTACAAGCCTGTTCTGGTGCAGGGGTTTCATCATTATCTTCATATTCCTCCCCGACAGTGTCACCTTTATCTTCATATCCCTCCTCGACAGTGTCACCTTGAACAGGAGAGTCCATCGCCTCATTCTTAATGGGGATAACGGTGGAGGACCCATCGCGCAGTGGTGGAGGGAAGGCTAGGTGACTGTGGGGAACAGTAGCAGTGTGTGGACAAGAGTGAGAAGTAAGAATAATAGCAGCGCTCGTCTCATCTCTCTAAACTAACGGTAAAGACAGCGATATAAGTAAAACATAAACAATGAATCCTGATCCCTCCATGAATCACCACACTTATCACTAACTCTCCACGCATGCTGCCCTTTCTTCTATACACTCCCGTAATACTCTCGTAATAACAAAGGAAAGGCAAGTATAGAGAATCCACTGTGTCAATCTCTGAACCTCCATGCTGATCTATTGAACCTCTGAACTCTCCGTCAGACCCCCACAACTTCCACACTCAACCCTGATCAATCAACATCAATCTAGAACCCTCAACACTCATCACGCTACAAAGGTCAACCCAGGCTTCCATAAAAGCAATGAGCAGGGCTACTCACATTGTCTGACCATGCTTGTGAACCGGTCAACTGATTGGTTGAGCTGGTCGGCTGAACGATTGAGAGCCGAGTGGTTGAGTGGGTTGGCTGAATGGTTGAGCTATTTACATCGCTAGCGAAGATAGCGATGTTGGCTGGTGGTAACGGCTGTTGTCGTTTCTTTGAACCAGCCCTAAACCACTCATGGCCAATGTAACGATCGGATCCTTTGCCCTAAGGTACTCACAAATAGAGGGAGGGGAATACGAACGTACAGTACCATTCCACAAGTCAGTTAGATCCAGTAGATTCCAACCAGGAATATATAGCAAGCAGTCGCAAAAATGATAAAAAATAGGGATACAGTATGCTCCTAGTCCGGCTCGCGGAGGGAGTCACTTAGTATGCCCAACTTTTCTCATTCACCACTTGCGGTCATGGGATATCACTCAAATTTCCTAATATAGCACCAATTGGACCAACCTCCATAATGCCTCTGAAATACTTCTACTTACCCTCCTAACCAGGCAACCCGGATACTAGTAAATCGAGCCGTCGGGTGTTAGATGGTGTGCAGGTATGGGCGCAGTGGTTTGGATCGTTGATTGATGTTACGAGTGGCGATATTGGTGTTTGAATACCATGGTTACTATACCGTATGCCGATCCTGTATTGTTGTGAATTACTGCAAGATATGATATACCAATAATCATTTTATGCCAAAAATTTTAATTTTGGACAACAGTTTGGTTTGCTCCGAGGTCTAAGGCCAAGCTCTCCGTCTAGCCCGTGAGTAGACCCTTTCCTAAATCCCCCTCTCCTACAATCCCTCCCCCGATATATCCCTCCAGCTCGATTCCCAAGCCTCTTCTCATGTTTTTGACTGCTATTACTGGCTCGGCAAATGGCATCTGGTAAGTTTATGGTGAGTTAGTGAAAGGTATTGTGCTCGAGTATTGTATGCCTCATGCGGAGTTATCGAGTTAGTGAGATAAGATGTGAAGGCGAGCGGGATAGCGGGTTTTTTTAAGCAATTATTTCGACGGCATGCTCGTGGTAAGCTCCGGAAAGGTTCTAGGAACTTCAGTGAGGATAGTGGAAGTAGGCAAGAATCTATTATAACAGTCTTTAGCGCTGATAAATGGACTTGGGTCGGAATAACGGCCTTTAGGATTGGTAATAGACTTGGGCGAATAACCGAACGATACGAGTAGAATCCGGTGAATTGGGGTTGTGGAAGGGGGTGGGTCGCGTCTACTGGAAAGCATAGGATCGTGCTATCAAGCTGTAAGCGCCAGTTGAAGGCGCCAAACTCGTCTGAATTTCCGCCACCTCCGAGGCACAACCCGTTGCACACCTGTTAGAAAAAAATTTAATGAAAAAGAATAACATTACATAATCAAGAAAGATGTAAAACAACCAGGATCCTCCCGGAGTCAACAAGTGACTGGGAAAACAACCTAAATACAACTGAGAGAATCGAAAGGCCCTATGCAAAAGAAAAAACGAACGGGGCAGCACAAGAGTCAAAAAGTGATGGCACCACTGGATTGACTACGGAGCTACATTTTAGAGCTAGGGTAAGTTATGGTGTCAGAAATAGCATTACGAGGGAAAGGGGATCCTAAAAGGCTCCGACTTCGTAATTTTCCTAAAAAATGTCAGTGAACACAAAATGTACAGGGGTGGAGAGGAAGTAGGTACCTCTGAGAAGTAAGTACAGACAACAGTTCTATCAGCGAACTTTCTTCCAGCGAGGGAACGTAGAGCGTTAGACGCAGATTCCTGAGTTTCGAAGCGAACAAAGATCTATTGATATTGAGCCATTAGCCTTGTCGCTTACTAGTTGAGGTCAAACATGTTACAAACCTTGCCGACACCGGCTGCTTGTCTGCTGCCCCCGCTAGGACGGGGAACCTTCATGTCAACAAGCGATCCAAATTTTTGACATTCATCACGGATATCTTCGCATATTTCTATTTTCCATCAGCATCTATTGACTGGGGCATCAAAAACCAAATCATGCTTACCATCATATTCTTCGGGATCGAGCAACTCATCAGCGGTCACCATATTAAGCAATTGCAATACACGGCTGGCTTCAAGATCCACACTTGTTGTGCCAGCCATCATGGCCATTGCGTTGACGCCCATTTCGACACCAGCTGCTTGTTTCATGCCAATGGAAGCACGTCGTACTCGGAGGGTATTGTCGGCAATTTCCATAGCGTTAAGGCCTTCCACGGCTATTTCCGTGGTTCCAGGATCAAGGTATTCACAAAAGGCGATTCCCTAAATTCGAGAGAGATAACATATTAAGGTTAATAGCTGTACTTTCTGATAAATAGTGATTTGGTTAATTAGTAGCCAATCGGAATTGGGGCTTGTTCCTCTTGCTTTTGAGATTAAAGGTGGGAGCGGGAGTGCGGTTAGTTTCTATCTACCTTAGATGTCTCGTCAGTCACATCTTTGACGAGAACGAATGCCTTCAAATCCCCGAAACTCTTCAATAACTCGATAACCTGTTCATCCTGCAAATATTCGGGTATTTCCGAAATCAATATCTTGTTAGGCGTGTCAGGAACGTCACTTGATATTACTCCAGGTTCTTGGTGGCGGTGGTCTTCAGGTACAATAGGAACGATATAATCCCTTGGCCGCTTGATCTCAATATTACCCCCGTTAAATTCAATTCCAGAGAGTGCCAAACAAACTGTGGCATCATTGGTGTTTTTGAATTCAAGAAGACCTAAGATTTTACTTCCCGAAAGCTGTACTGATGTTATTGGGTCAGGACCCCCCGTTGTGACATTAAGGGAGGAGAGGGTCTGATTGAAAAATTGCAATAACGATTCTTCATCAGTGCCAGGAGGAATGTTGCTCATAAGGAGACGTTTCGCTTGGCGAGAGTTGGTGGGCTTCAGAGTGGATGCTGTTGCTACATTACTAGGTTGAGTCATGAATGCGTGAAGCCTGGTTGGGTCCATGGGTGCCTGCCTAGGAGCACCGGGTAACGGAAACATTCCTATAAAGTCGGATCAGTCTAGACCCCGATGGTATGAACAACGAATAACTAACCAGAAAGTTTAGCCTGCTCAGCTGTGACGTTTTCGTACCCCTGAGGCTTGATATCCCACATGGTCATTCTGCGCCTCCTCTCGTTGATGGGAGTAACGTCAGTCAAATCTGGCGTCGGTTCTCTCTTCTTGACTGGTGGGGTTGCGGATCGTTTCCTAACGGGATAAGCATCTGCCGCTGCTGTGCTTCTTCCCCCACGAGGCTCATCATATCTCGGATTCCGTTCGCCACGTCTGTCCCCGCCGCCACCTCTTCTTCTCTCTCTCTCGTAATCGCGGTCGCGTCCCGCATATCTATCAGTATCGCGATCGCGCTCTCTGTAGCGATCAGCTCTATCAGTTTCGAAGTAATCATCCCTATGGGATCTACCACGATGTGGGGAACGAGAACGGTCACGGCGTCCCGCACGCTCTCTATCCCTATCCCCGCGATCCCGATCGTTTCTGTCCCTGTCTCTTTCCCGGCGATGGTCCGTCCCCTATAACTGAAGGTTAGAAAAAGTGGCTATTCCAAACAATCCAAGATTGGATGATTAGAGATATGACAAACACATACGTGATAATCACGGCCATAGCCATGCCGATCTGCAAATTCAAAAGAGACCAAATATTAGCAAATATTCAATATCAGGAAACGCGCTGAATAAACGCGAAAGGTGGGAGGGAGAGGGGTAATCAAGCATACCACCGCCGCGGGAAGAATAGGAATCACCGTTCATGTTTGGGATGGGCTTGCTTGTTTGCTGATATCGTTGTTAGAAAAACTTGATTTTTTCCCCAGGCGACAGTGCTAAGGCTGCCTTCCGTTAGAAGAAAAAGAAGGGGAGCTGGACACTGTTAGGAATCGGAATGCTTTTAGCCAATGGCGGGGAGGGGGTGATGAAGAAGGCTAGGCTGTTTGGTTTCTAAGATCTTTGGGGTGAGTAGACGGTGATGGGAGGACGCGGAGGAGAAAGGGAGATGGCGTTAATTAAGTGGCCAGAAAGAGAGAGCCTTGCCAAGAGTCACCGAAACACCCAAAAATACCGTTTCGGTGGCCTCCTTGGTTATTCCGGGTAACATGCGACGGGAGAGTCAAGGGCGGGCAACAGTTAAGTCATGTGCTCGCAGCTGTTTTAGACAGCTGAATTTCATTCGTCTTGACTCCTCTTGCCCCTCAGCAAACCCAGTCGTTCTTTTCAATGTCTGCTCGCCCTCTTTCTCGCGGTCTGCTCTCCGCTGCTCCCAGCAAACATCTTCGTTCCGTGGTCCCTCGTGTTGCGGCTTCCCATTCGACTCTGGTTGGTCCTAATTCGTCTCCGTCAAAAGATGACCGGTCGAGCTCGGAGCCGGTAACCCATTTTGGTTTTCAGACTGTGAAAGAGTCGCTCAAGTCCACGAGAGGTAAAACACACTAATAGGTTTGTATTTTATGAAAACTCGTAGCTGATGGATCCAACCGACAGTGGCTGGGGTTTTTTCTTCCGTTGCTTCCTCATACGACACAATGAACGATGTCATGTCCTTCGGAATCCATCGCCTTTGGAAGGACCATTTTGTTCGGTCTCTCAATCCTGGCCGTAGACCAGGCGGCCAGCCTATGAGTATTCTTGACGTGGCCGGTGGGACAGGAGATATCGCTTTCAGAATGCTCGACCACTCCGAGAAGGTTAACGGTGACCGGGAAACCACAGTTCTGTGCACAGATATCAATGCAGACATGTTAAGAGAGGGGGAGAAGCGCGCAATTCAGAATGGATATGATTGTACGAGCCCAGACATGTAAATCTCATCCAGTGAATGAGAACTAACTTTAACTACCCCACCCCAGCCAACCGGATATCCTTTCGTGTTGAAAATGCCGAGACTCTTGAGAGCATCCCCGACAATTCGGTGGATCTTTACACCATCTCATTCGGCATCCGCAACGTTACCCGCATTCCCATGGCTTTAAGAGCTGCTCGCCGTGTTCTCAAGCCTGGCGGTGTCTTTGCTTGCCTTGAATTCTCCAAGGTTTCGCCCGCGCCTCTTGATGCGATTTACCAGCAATACTCATTTTCCATTATTCCGCTCATGGGGCAGTTGGTAGCGGGAGATAGAGATAGTTATCAATACCTTGTTGAGTCTATCAAGCGTTTCCCCCCCCAATCGGAGTTCGCGAGAATGATCAAGGATGCTGGATTAGTGAATGTTGGTAAAGGATACAAAGAGTTGACGTTTGGGATTGCGAGTATCTGGAAAGGCGTAAAACCACTGGAATAGATGAATTATGCCTATAACTTTGTTCTCTCCTCTTTGCACCATACCGTCAGGCATGCAGACCTAAACTTCTTGTAGGTATTTTGACTTCGATATCAGCCTTCCAACACGAATGATTTAAAGTGGCCACCACAATCTTGTAGAAAGTGCTGTAGTCTATCATACGTGTATGCAAGAACGGTTTTAAGGGAATTCAGCTCCACTAGATTTAACCTATTTCAGATGTAATGCTGATACGTGCTACACTGATCTGGATCTATGGTAGAGAAAACGTAATAATTGACGGTGGCTCAGAAGTTTCGCGTACTCAAGTATCGGTACAGCACGATACAGCACGGCGCAAAGGCGGCGGTTCTGGAGATCAATTACTGTCTCATATTGTGCTCCATATCGACCCCCACATGGGTGTTACCCTCAAAACATGTTCCAGCACTCGCTTACAGTACCGGTAATGACAGTTAATGTGCTGCTCAGAGGGAGAGTGGAAGCTGCCGCTATCCGCGCCCGGATTATCAGGATCACTAGGATCCGGGGTGGCCAAATCGTTTCCACTTCTCTTACAATTTTCTTTTAGCATGGTTATTCTAGATAAACCCAAGCGGTGGGGGGAAGGTCATATTTGGCTTTAGTCAAAGAGGTTTGTCCTTGGTGGTTTACGGGTATCTTGGCAACAGGGAAATTT
>NW_003299090.1:404611-410737 GCF_000151645.1 Tuber melanosporum | reverse complement strand
GAAGGGAATCGGACAAACTTAACAGTGTAGTGTACCGCCCGAATAGCAAAGAGTAGCCGAGATGACCGACAGTGTCAAGACCCAATACCAATGGCTCAGCCAGCTCAACGTTGATCATGTTCCCGCTGAGAGGAACTTCAGGAGAACCTCTATTATCTGTACAATTGGTATGTGTCCCCTTCCGTTTTCTCTTGTCGGTAACATGTTAGTAAACCCTTCTCTGTCAACAGGTCCCAAAACAAACTCGGTGGAGTCTATCAACAAACTTCGCAAAGGTGCTGAATTTGGCTGTTACCCCGCCCCCGCCTGTTCAAAGTTTGCTCACAGATATTCAACACAGCCGGGCTGAACATTGTTCGCATGAACTTTTCTCATGGCTCATATGAGGTAGCTCTCCAACCAGTCTTGGTTTTTAGTCCAACTGCCCGCGCTGCTGTGTCCCTGGTTGTGGTTGTCCTCTCGGTGGAATTCTTGGGAGTGGGGGCTGTTGGCGTGAGTGCTCATGTTTTGTTATCGGTGCTGATAAGCGGATCTGCAGTACCACCAGAGTGTCATCGATAACTCGAGGGAGGCTGAAAGGCAGCATCCCGGCCGACCATTGGCGATCGCTCTTGATACTGTATGTTCCCACCGAGAGTAAATTTCATCTTGGGCTCGTGTAGCGTTGGGAGAGGTGCATAGAGTTCGGTGTGTGGGAGATTTACTAAATGATCCTGCAGAAAGGACCCGAGATCCGCACTGGTAACACCAAGGGAGATGCCGACCTTCCTATCTCTGCTGGCTCAGAAATTATCATCACCACAGACGACAAATATGTTACCTCCTGTACGGAGAAGATTATGTATGTTTGGGCTAACATGTGATTTAAACTTCCTTGCTAACATGGTCCAATTTTAGGTACGTTGACTACAAGAACATCACTAAAGTGATTGAGCCCGGTCGCATTATCTACGTTGACGATGGTGTCCTTTCGTTTGAGGTTTTGGACGTCACCGATGAGAGGAATATTAAAGCTCGCTGCCTTAACAACGGCAAGATCTCCTCCAAGAAGGGTGTGAATCTTCCCAAGACGGATGTTGACCTTCCTCCTCTATCCGAGAAGGACAAGGAGGATCTTCGATTTGGCGTCAAGAATGGTGTTCACATGGTCTTCGCGTCATTTATCCGTCGTGGCTCTGACATTACCGCCATTCGTGAAGTTCTGGGGGAAGATGGAAAGGAGATCCAGATCATCGCCAAGATTGAGAACCAACAGGGTGTAAACAACTTTGATGAGATTCTCGAAGAAACCGATGGTGTCATGGTTGCTCGTGGTGACCTCGGGATTGAGATCCCACCTGCTCAGGTGTTTATTGCTCAGAAGATGATGATTGCCAAGTGCAATCTGGCTGGAAAGCCCATTATTTGCGCAACCCAGATGCTGGAGTCCATGACATACAACCCCCGTCCCACTCGTGCTGAAGTTTCAGACGTTGGTAATGCAGTGCTTGACGGCGCTGACTGTGTCATGTTATCCGGAGAGACTGCTAAGGGTAACTACCCAATTGAGTCTGTTACAATGATGCACGAGACCTGCTTGCTTGCAGAGACTGCCATCAGCTACGTTCCGCTGTTTAACGAGCTACGTGGGTTGACCAAGAGACCAACCGAGACAAGCGAGACCTGCGCTATCGCAGCTGTTAGCGCCAGCGTTGAGCAGGAGGCTAGCGCCATTATTGTTCTGAGTACTAGGTATGTTCGTACCATTATTTAAGACATGCTCGGATCCGCTGATCCTTTTATTATAGTGGATCAACTGCGCGCTTGATCTCGAAATATAGGCCAAGCTGCCCAGTTCTCATGGTGAGTAATTCCTGCTGCTAGCGATGGACACGAGCATGCTCGAGCAGGCCATGAGGGTTCTGCTCGGCCATGGTCTGGTCGAGAAGACCTCATGATCGAACGATTGACGAAACGGTGGACCCTGATTGAGTGATCGATGGTGGCCACCGCTCGAAAATGTCGAGTATAGTCGATTATTGAGGTGATCGATCATGATCTGATCGTGTCCATCACTACCTATCACCCGAGATCCCAATCGTACTGACGCTTGAGAAATAGATTACCCGAAATGCCAACGCTGCCCGATATTCCCATCTATATCGCGGTGTTTATCCATTCGTGTACCCTAAGCCTAAGCCTGACTTCAACCAGGTTATATGGCAAGAGGATGTTGATGAGCGTCTGAGATGGGGCACTAGTGAGGCCATCAAGCTCGGGCTCGTTAAGGCTGGAGATACTATCATTGCTGTCCAAGGGTGGAGGGGCGGATTGGGTAATACCAACACGTATGTGGACTTCCTTGTGGTTTTCTGTTTTTGGCTCCTCTACAACTCCCTCTTTCTTTATTCTCTCCTCAAAGCAATGTTCAGGAAAGAGGGAAGGAGCCAAAGCAGGATTGACTTTTTGAGGTGGGCACTGATTCTTGATACTTAGTCTCCGCGTCCTGAATGCCAAAGAATGAAAATTTCACATGTGGATTAAACTACCCAATAGCGAAAGCTCGGGATTAATGGGAGTGGTACGCACTACTGTAATAGCTTAGGTGGTATTTCCGGTGCTTGTGGATCCGTTTTGGTGGTTTCCAGCTGTTGGCAAGGTGCAAATAAATTTTCATTGGCTCAATAATTGTTTACTCTGATACTTTGTGAATGGGCCTTCGTCCGGCTAAGTGATACTTTCTCTACGGGTGTGAATGCACGGCTAGCTCCAGAGTGTTTATTACCGCTCCAACGGGATAGTAATTTCTGTAGTAATGGTCATTTGATTCTTGATAGGGGGTTGTTTTCCATACCCAGTCGATTTGGTGTTTATTATGCGGCAGCCTATACCGCTATCCAAAGTACTTGAAGGGGCGAGAGGGGTGCTCCGAGCTGGCGCTATCAGGTACGGTGGGCGCTTTGCGAATGTATGCCGCTCGATACAATGTCATGAATTATTGTATTCGGGTCTAGTGCTGTGGTAGGTTTGGGCTATTGGAACCTTCCTTAAATTCCTGTCTGGTCCAAAGTATATCGTGGGGAATTAGCACCGCTACAACGAAATGTATGACCCAAGTGCGTTGCTGCCGATATACCGGTAGTCTAGTCTGGTGCGCCGTTCGTGAGGGCACGCCACATAAGAGGCCATCTGTCTCGACTGCCTGTGACCCCTGTGCTCGTCTGCCCGGGCCGCCGCAGATCATTGAAGCGATACCGTAGGCTCTTCTCCGGCAAAACATACTGTCACCTTGTATCTGCGGGTGATAGTGCCCCCCACCATCCGTTGTTTTAGACTATCTATCCCTTCAACCCAGGGTGACGGAAAGGTACCCGCACTCCCATACTCGAGTAGTATATACTCGAGTACTGGTACATCGCATAGACTAAACTCGGCTAAATCCCAAGGATTCCATAACCCCTCCCCCGCTTCGGTCAGAGTGATCTTTCGCCGGACAGCGGAACCTACCAAGAAGAAGAAAAACTCCTCCTCCTGCCTCCTCCACCCCCTCCCTCTAAAGTCTCCTCTTCTTCCCCTCCTTTTTCGTCTCTCCCTCACTTTCCCACTCACGATCCCCCGCATCCGACGAACTGCCCGGCTACGCCGCCGTCCCCAACTTATCCAACTTTCCCCCTCCACCAAACTGCTCCATAACTTCTTGCGGGACCCTGTACTCGAGTGTCGTTTCGTAAAGGTCGGATTGGAGCTAAGGGCAACCGAGCCAATAGGGAGGCGGAGAGACTCCCGAATCGCCTTACTCTACGAGTGCTGTAAGCAACTATTATACCGTAACGGTATATAGGTACTTGAGTACCGAGCGAGCGGCGATTGAGCAGCACTGCACAAACGCTAATCCAGCTTTTTATAAAACGGTGTGGGTACTGGAGTACGAGTAGAGTACGCCCAAAGGTAACATTCCTATATTGGTATCAATGATACTCGTGCAATATGTGATATCTGTGTTTGTTGGACTAAAATCTGCTTATATAAATACTCATATTAAAATATGGAATACGGGGGTAATTTGATCTACATCGAAGAGCTCGTATTAGCAAAAACGAATTCCGTACTTTCCAACTGTGGCCACACAGACCTTCCCTACAGTATGCCTATTGTCCGAGAGGACTTGGGCAGGCGGGATTATCGGTAGGAGTTAGACTAAATCCGAGTGGCCTCACCTACCGGTCACTGGGTTCTCTGGAAGGTTAATTGTGTGGGGTTAATAGTTAGGGGGAACGGGTAGGATCGGGCACGGAGGAGCCACTCCTGCACTGGTACGAGTGCGGCCGATAGATATATTCGTCATGTGATAAGCTGGTGTAGAGCGGCAAGTTGCAACAAGCGGGAAACTAAACACCATAGATTTAAAACTCAAGATACTTCAAGAACAAGTAGGCAATAAACAGAAAGCTAATAAGAAATTGTGAAAAGAAAAGAAAGAGAGGGTTAAATGAAAAGAAATAATGGAAATTAAATCAGCCATGAAAATTGTTATCCTCCTTATTCTTAATAACAAGTTGCAACTTATTTTGAAGGTCTAAATGGTGATGATTAATGAAATCAATTGGTATTTTTTTCCATTCCAATACCAGAGCTGCTTTTACTTGATTCTTCATAGTATGGCTTTGGCCTTTGAACTCATACTCTTCCAGTGAGTCTTTTAAATAGTCTTAAAGTGGTTCTATTTTATTCAAGTCCGGTGACTGGGCTGGCCAGTCAACAGATCATATACTTTTCTTTTTCCACTTTGCTTCACCCAATTCTCTTGCAGTAGTGTGGGCTGGAGCATTTTCCTCAACAGCCCACATTTCCCTTCCAGTTTCTTGTTCTACCCATTGGAGAATTGGGTAGTACAATAGTGGTAGGATACATTCTCTATAGAGAACCCAATTGATATCCCCCATACTTCGATTACTATGCTTTTTAATAAGCTCCTTAAATTCCCATTCTGGGTAGTGCTTTTGTCGGGGATATCCTGATGGGAGTAGATCTGTTTCATCTTGCTGCTGTATATTAATATTTAATTTCCGTAAAATTTTAAATGCTTCTGTTCCTTCAATTCATACGAGAACCTGTTTTTCATCCTGCTTGTCTCTTTTTATCTTATTTTCCATCTCTAGCATATTATTATAGTATTCCTTCTCTTCCTTAGATTCCTTCACCCACACAAAATAAGGCTCACAATACCCATAGACTATAGAAGCTTAAAACATTATCCATACCCGTGCTGATTTAAACTGATGTCTCCCGTAATCAAGTAGATTGAAGCTACGAGAACGTGATATATTGGGGGGCCTACAGGGGTGCCCAATCTTGACCCATATTTAATTGGAATATGGAAAGCATCTAGGATAATATTGATTTAGTTTAGTTTGTTAAATTCTTTCTAATTATTTCTTGAAAACTGTACTCATACAGCTAACTTAAAGTTGTATACCTGGAAGGTCAACCCCTATACTAGTTCTTAGCATGTAGAACTTGAACACAAGAATTAAAAATTGTTAGGCAGATAGTCTGTGCAGGTCTGATTACATATACTAAATTCAGACTCAAGTGTTCAGATTCTGAATAGTAAGAACTGGTACCAAGTGTCCAGATTCAACATAGTTGCACAGGTACTTTATGAGAAGAAATATTGAAATTGAAAAAAGTAAAAATGAAAAAAAAAAAAAGGTATTGGATTATCATAGATCTATTCAAATTACCTAAAAGGCAAAGTTCATACGAGTTTCTTTACGATACTTATTGAGGAATAGTTTCGATTGACTTAAAGGAAACTAACAGATATTATAGTAGTATTACGAATGTGGCTTGGCATGGAAAAGGTATTCACATGACTTATGATTATGAGTCATAGGTATATTATTGTTTCCCACATATAACTCATTTAGGGCATATGATTTGTTATATTATGATTTATTATGTTTCGCATATGACTTGATTATGAGTCATAGGACATGCGCCTGGCGAGTATGCCTTGTACATATGATTTATGTTTCACACATAACCTCATTATGAGGTCATGGGTTTCACATATGTGACCACTGGGGATCATATGACTTGTTTATTGCGTTATGATTGGTTTATGAGTTTTTGCACATAACCTCA
>NW_003299090.1:384903-404441 GCF_000151645.1 Tuber melanosporum | reverse complement strand
TTTTGCACATGACCTTGCTACAAGGTCATGGGGTTTTGTATATGTGACAAATTTTGGTCATGTGACTTGTAGTGGGAAGAGCACTATATAAGGAGGCTAGTACGGCAGAGGAGGATAGGCTCTTCACACTTTATCGCTTTATTCTAAGTACTTTTCCTACTTATTACTTTAACAAAGATAAAACACCTTGACACTCTTTATTATTATCATGACTTGTATTGCTACTATGACAAGAATACTCTTCAGGAAGAAGAGTTAGAGAAAGCTTACTATTGGCATTCCTAATAGAAAACAAAGGTCTTGTACTATTGGAAACATAGGTACAGGCATAGTGCTATCATACACCAAAAAAGCAGAGAAGTATCATTCCCAGTAACTAGGAACTAACTATCTGAGGTAGGATTGCTACATTACAAAGCATCACCTAAAGCGACGAAAAGCCATAGAAGATAGCTTCCTGCCATCTAGCTAGGGAAGAAAATATCGACATCAATGATCAAAACCTCAATCTAGAGGAATTTAGTAATACCATAGGTCACATTTCTGCAGAGTCCTCGAGGGCAGCAAGTCTAGTAATATCAGAAATCAGATTACCTAGTCGATAGCTTACCTGAAAGAACTTCACGACCAAGAAGGATATCTAGACTAGCAGTATTAGTGCTACAGGCCCTGGCTGCTCCAGCACCAGAAACCCATGTTATGGGAATGACAGAAACCCAGTTTCAGTTTCTCTTAACAGTAATAGGAAATATGATAGCAGGACAAGAGAATGTCTAAAGGCCGAAGGCAAAGAAACCAGATATATACAAAGGAGCTGAAGATAAACTAAGAATATTCCTAGCACAATGTGAAGGATACTTCGCAGTCAAAGAATATGGAGAACAAGATGACAATATCAAAATTCACTATGTGAAATCACTATTAAGGTGACTCGCTGGACGATTATGCCCTTCCAACAGGGACAGAAGCAAAGAGACTGGTTCACCTATGATGTAACCGGTATCAGTACTTGGTTAATAGTTTTGTTTTATGTTTTGTTCTAAGTATCGCTTTGATACTTGATTTGTTTTAAGTATCGTTTGATACTTAGTTTTGTTTTATGTTTTTTTTTAAGTATTACTTTGATACTTAGTTTTGTTTTGTATTTTGTTTTAAGTATCATTTTGATACTTAAGTTGTTTTACCAAAGTGTATTATTTGATCCCTTTGAATAGTTTTGCACATGCTAGACATGAATAGATTTGTGTATTTAAAGACTACCTGATTCCATGATAGAAACAGAAGGCTTCACCAGACAGTATTTCAATATCCTTGGTTGAACAGTTACCTCATTGTTTCTCAGTATACCGTCGAAGACTCCTTTAGTACTGAGCTCTCGACTCCTCTCTGGTAGAGTTGGCCACCTGCCAACTATCGTACCATTTACCAATAATGTGAATAGCACCTTGCAAACAGGTTCTATTTTTTTAACATCAGCAAGTGGTTAAGAACCTGTTACCGGATTTAGGCATTATCAACCTATTGACATCTACCTCAGAATACTAGTGGAGAGATGTGGCAGAATTACAGTATATTTGGCTTCGTCTCAACACCAAAATAGTGTCATTGATGACCAGAAGTGGGAAGAAACTGCTATGGAAAGATCTTACAGGAAGGAAAGATCCTTGACACTCTGCTAAAGTGCCTAATAAGCCTGCAAATACGGAAGCCCCGCAACCCCCAGGAGAGTTCCCCCTTATACCAACAATGAAATATATCTTCGCTCTACCGAATGACTCCAAATCTAGTAGCGAATCAGATATAGCTAGTACAGGAGGAGGACTTTCAGGAGGTGGAAAATCAAGGGCAAGACCTGAAGAAGATTTTGAAATACTCGACATATTAGGTGTAACTTATTCACAAGGTGCTAATCACGTTATCAGTAAATGGTAAGATAGTTGGCAGGTGGCCTACTCTACTAGAAAGGAGGCGAATGCTGGAAACTAAAGGAGGCATTGAGGGTATATTGAGGAACAAAGAGATAACTGTTGAACCAAGTATATTGAAATACTGTCTGTCGAAGTCTGCCCTTTCTATCGTGAAAACAGGTGGTTTTTAAATATACAAATCTGCTTATGTCTAGCATGTACAAACCTATTCAAAGGTATCGAATGATACATTTTGGTAAAAATACTTAAATATCAAAATGATACTTAAAACAAAACATAAAGCAAAACTAAGTATCAAACAATACTTAAAACAAACCAAGTATCAAAGTGATACTTAAAACAAAATATAAAACAAAACTAATAACAGAGTACCTGTACTGGTTACAGCGTGGGGGTGTTTAAGGTATAGGGTTGGAGGTTTAGTTAGTTTGTAGTTAGTGGTATCCAGGTTGCGCCAACCTGGAAGCCTGGCCCTGAGACTCTTTATATGCCATTGTTGGTGGTACAAGTTTAAATAAAATTAGATTGAATTATAAGTACTTTTCCTAATCATTACAAAACACCTTTACGCTCTTTATTATTATCACAATCTTTATTATTGCACCCAGAAGACTCGATATGAGATAGAGTTAGAGAAAGCTTACTATAGGTGTTACAGATAGAAGACGAAGGTCTTGTGCTATCAGTAATGTAGGCAGGGGCCTAAGAGCTATTGTATAGCAGAAGAAGAAGACAGAAGAAGAGAAGTATCGTTCCTGGTCGCCATGAACTAACTATCCAAAGGGTGATCATTTCATGTACTTGGTTTTCCCGACCGTCAGCGGAGCAAAATAGGAGGGGAACCAGCTATTATCACAGTTTTTAGGACAAGCTTGGAAATTCATCCTACAGTCTAAACTATACTGTATTCAAATCTCACTGTTGTTTTAATAATTAAGAAAAATATTCATTAATACTTTTACATTTAATTGACCCACAAGATACTGCAATATTTTCAATTGTCCGCATGGTTCACATCTAGCTTGGGCAGGAGGAGCACCATCTTCAGCATTTCTATTTGCTCGCCCTCCGCCGCGTAGAGTGGTGGCACTCGGCCATCTTTATCGCTGATATAGATCTTGGTATTCGGATGAGAGAGTAGAATCTTGAACACCTCCACGTTTCTGTAGTATACAGAGGCTTGTAGTGGTGTCCGTCCCGCACTGGTAGTTGCATTGATGTCGAGGTCTTTCCGCTCCAATAGCAATTTGACTATTTCGATGTGGCCCATGGATGCTGCCAAATAAAGTGCGGTTTGACCATAACGATCCTGGATATTTACCTCAACACCCTCCCATTTTAGGAGTAATTTGACTATCTCAGTGTGTCCTTCATATGCCGCCACTTGCAGAGGTGCTTTGTCATCAGAATCGCCAAAGTTGATGTTGACATCGTCCCGTGTAAGCAAAAGTCTAACAGCCTCGATGTAGCCATCCTCCGCCGCATAGGCCAATGGTGAACATCCGTTTTTGTCCCGAAGGTTGACGTCAACGTCTGCTCGGTCAAGCAGTAGTCTCAGGCACTTGTAGTGTTCGCTACATACGGTCTTGCAGAGCGGTGTCAGGTCCACGTTGTTGGATAGGTTAACATCAACGTCTTCACGGGAAACTAGCATCCCCAGAATCTCCTCATTCCCACAATATGCAGCCCAATTCACTGGTGTTTCTCCCTCAATGTCAACTGGGTTGACATAAATATCTGGCCGCTGGAGTAGAAACCTCACCGATTCTGTGTGCTCACGCATTACAGCCCAATGAAGTGGGCTTTGTCCACCTCTGTCTTGAACATTGACTTGGACATCGTTCCGCTCGATCAATAGTTGCACAACCTCATCACGCCCCTTATAGGCAGCACCAGCGAGAGGTGCTTGCAGATTAACATCGGCCAAATTGGGGTCTGTTTGGGGGTGCGCTAGTAGGAGGGTCACTACGTCTTCATAGCCTCGGCGCGCAGCCTTATTGAGTGGTGTTCTGCCCAAATTGTCCCCTAGGTTAGGGTCAATATTGGACTGGGTTAGTAGCATGGCCACTATGTTCTCGCGCCCTTGCGATGCGGCCCAATGAAGTGGTGATTTCATAGTGTTGTCTTGAATGTTGGGGTCGATACCGTCTACGGCTAGCAGGAGCTTTACAGTCCTATCGTATCCCAAGCGCACGGCCCAGTGAAGCGGTGTGTTGCCATGAGAATCTCTCGTGTTAGGGTCGAAATTGCTGTGCTTTAGCAGTATCCTGATGATTGGATAATTTCCACCCTTAGAAGCCCAGCACAGCATATTTTGCCCATGGCTGTCCTGAGCGTTCAGATTGAAATCCGGGCGGGCGAGAAGCATCCGCACAACTCCCTCGTGGCCTTCCCGCGCAGCTACACGGATAGGTGGTAGGCCAGAGTTGTCGGCGGCATTAGGGTCCACATCACACCGGTCCAAGAGCATCTTCACTATTCCCTCGTAACCCTCGCGTGCAGCCCAGTGAAGTGGTGTTTTGTGGTCCATGTCCGGTATGTCAGGCTGTATCTTGCTTTGAGCTAGCAATAACTTAACCACATCCCGGTGCTCATTCCTAGCAGCCCAATATAATGGCGTTTGGTTCCAGTCGTTCGCGGAATTAATGTTGATGTCGTCATGTTCTAGGAGCATCTTCACTATTCCCCGGAAACCACCCATGCAAGCACTGAGGATGGCCGTCCTTCCATATATTCCTGGCACATTCACTTTAATATCCTTCAAATCTAGTAGCCGGCACACTACATCAGCATGGCCATTCTGCGCAGCGAAACGGAGCGGTGTATCGCCATTATCGTTTGTCCGTTGGTGATTAATATCGGCTTTTAAGAGTAATGAGCTGACGACATTCTCTAGACCAACACTTGCGGCCCAACAGATCGGTGTATTCCCGTTTGCATCTGCCATGTTATAATCGATACTGGTTTGGTCCAATAGTAACTTTGCTACCGTATCGTGCCCATGGGACAAAGCTACCACGAGCGGTGTCATGCCTTTTGGTCCTGGTATGTTGAGATTTATTTCCCCCCGTGCCAGTAACACCCGCACTATCCTTTCGTGTCCGCGTTTTGCGGCCCACCAAAGGGCTGTCCCATCATCATTCCCTTCGTCTGCTAAGTTGGGATTGGTGGTACGTTTCTGAAGTAGTAGCCTCACTACTTCTTCGTGGCCACCAATAACGGCGCGTACAAGCGGTGGGCGTCCCATCGTCAGGTGTGGACTCAAGGATAGGTATGTGTTGGCTTGTGATCTTGATGAGTTGAATGTTGAGTGTTGTAAGGAGATTAAATATTCAGATGTGAAAGGGGTGTGGAGGGGTATGATCAAAATAAATAAAGATTGAAACGTGAAGCCCTAATTGGGGCCATATCAGTCATTTAATCATTGGAGGGCCAGTGCCTTCAACTCCACCGTGCCCGCATCAACCAAGGTCCGACTGCCTCCTGCTGTTCGATAGTAATGAGCACTTGTGGTAGATTATTCAAATTCCGATATCCGTGTAGCGGCAATTTTTGCTGGTGAACTGGTTTCGCGCTCACCTAGGATGTGCTCAACATGATGAATAACGGTTACGTGAGCAAAAATCAAGGCAAATTCCAAAGTCGATACTATCTCTTTAGCCAAATTTCTATCTGCTTCCTATACAACACTGGCTGAGGTATGTATTGGCGCTCACAGGCTTGTATATTTTCAACAACGAGGTTCCCAGCAGCAATTTGGACACGGTTGACTCAAATTGAATGTCCAGACAAAGATGGAATGGTCGAATTGAATATCCTAACCGGAGAAATATTCCCACAGAGAAAAGAGGTAATGAAAAGGAAAGGGATGACTGATTTGACCCAAATACAGGTAACAGAGGAAAGAGAGAGACAGATTGAATAATTAATGAAAACAACTAACAAAGGGAAAACAGGCTGCCTTTTATCCTTTTCTGGATCATCCTGACCCATTTCCACATACTTCCAGTGTATGCCATGTTCTCCATCATGCTCAATACCACTGCCACTCATTGTTCTACTTCAGCTGAGGATGAGAGGATTTGACTGAGGGTACATTCTGACTGAGGATAAGATTTGGAGTATGACCAAGGATATTCAGTATTTCCATATGATAGGAGTAAGGTGTTTAAATGAAATGTTTGCAGGTGTTGTCGCAGGTGTTGTTTGATGTGTAGGACTAAATGGTAGTCAAACATGGGGGCAGGGCATTGGAGTGGTTGATATAGGTTAAGAGGATTAGGGTTGTGGAGTTCTTCGGAAATATGCCGTGAGCAGCCAAGAAAGTTTTCCATCCAACAGTATATACTTGAAGAACTGGAATAATGGGACCTCGCGCTAGGGCATTGGTGCTGCCTTTGCTGGTAAGGTGCAATACCTAAATTTTTTTGTTTCTCTTCAGCTGGAACTGTGGGGGCTAGTTTTCGTAGTGTTTTGACCCCTATTCAGAGGAAGTAATATTGGACGTCTTGGAGTGAGGTCTAATTATTCCAGCTCTTACCATAATTACCATTTTTACTTATGCTGAAGGTTGCTATTAGCCGGTGGTCTGTAAGGGGAAAATTGAGGGATGCGAGGATACAATATGATACTGTACTATTACTGTACGAGTACAGTACCGATCTTATTGTTATAAATAATTGTAGGTTCCATTAACCTATGTCGCACCTTCCTCTTTAACTATGTTTATGAAAGGATCTGTGACGCAAATTGGAAGCATGAAATGAGACATTACGACATATCCAGCATTGTTACTTGTGGCCGGTAATGTTCAAGTACCGGTGTGAGGTCAAGTTCATGTTGGAGGATATTCCTGTATCTGGTAGGGCGTTTACCCTCATGGTAACCATTCTATTTGTGATAGGCGGCTTGGCATACAAATGGTTGCCATTTAAGCTACATGGACAAGCTTGGCGACAATAGAAACCGACCCCTCCATTTTACACCAAAAATGTGCATTTTCACTTCACAAAATCTCTGCTTTATCACTTGCAAAAAAATTCAAAAGTTTCTAGAGCCTTTGGAACCATCTAGATATTATCATTTATAAGTGACAAGCTCTGTTAGCTAATGTCCATGGAGTGATACTAGAAGGAATGATAGTGATCAAAAAGTACTTTCAATTTTGTATGGGTCTCCCATACAAAAGATACATTGCAATCACATCTAATCTGCACTCTAAGCTCTCAGCCATTCTTGTGGAGTGGCAAAATTCTGATAAAATCTACCCAGAAAGTCTAGGTAATTGCCTACATCATGGGATTAATTTTGTTAGTTCTATATTGTTTTTGGTTGAGTTGTGATTACTTAAAATCAGCCACTTTTAGTATAAAATGGGGGGGGGTCAGTCTCTTTTGTCGCCAAGCTCGTACAGTACCTTCTCTGCTTAACAGAGAGAGGGTGAGCTTCAGTCAACACAGGCATAGTCAACAACGCCCCTCCACCTTAATCAGGTGCAATGCTATATCTTTTTGTACCTTCTGTTCTGCTTTACTTACATGACAGATCTGCCGGCCATTCTACACAGAGCTATCGTCAAACATATCCGAGAGTCATAGGAGGGAAAATATCAGAGGGTATCATACCAGCGTAATCGACACCATCCGGCAAAGGGAAAGTCATAAACAATTCCCACACCGGTGCACTAGCGAGCATTGGTCCGTATGACAACAGCTAGTAGATCTGAGGGACTGGCGATACCACATGGTGCTGTGGTGCTGGAGTGTTCATAAAACGCTCTATAGTATCCATCTACAACCCACAGATGGGGAGAATGGGATATAGCCAACCAATATGGCCTGCTATGAGAACTCGAACAACTGGCACTCGAATTAAGGCATTTGAAATTCCCTCTCTTGGATAGGGTCGAGAACACTGTGAAAGCACCGGGGAAACCCATTATAATTTTAGTCACTAGTTTTCCGAGTCCCCTTTCACCCAAAAAAGCTTTTGAGGCTTAATTTAGTTTCATTCTGCTTGTACCCGAGTGATTTTTAATGATAAAACTAATCATTGCGCTAGCCCTCAATTTTGCAGACTTGTGCGGTGTGATATGATATAGATACATTAACTCAGAAACTACAGTGCTGCAAAGGGCGTCGGCCGTTTTTTTTTTACCCCAAGTGGACAAATGAGGTCAAGAAACTCTCCTTTGATTCCTCCACCTGTGCTCCAGGACTGTGCCCATTACCTATGTTCTCATATCGTGCACACTTAATACACGGTTAATTTATCCTTTTCTTTTCGTGATTGTGGCGAATTGCCGGCAGTTGACTATAACCTTCAGCCAACTGCAATCCAGGCGTTCGGTAATCGGAGTTTATCAGATTCCCAAGAACAAAACGTCCTGGTCCAGCAAGCGTTTTCTTTCAAAATGCATAAGCGTAGAATGATCCAAATGGTGATTGTCAGAGATTGTCGTGATGGAATATGTGTAGGTTGCGGTATGCTTGCAACATTTTTGGTAAGAGAAAAGGGATAGCGTGCCTATTGGGCTTGGATAGCCTTAGGATGACAAAGCTTAGTTCTGGATAAGATGAATGCATGTTTTTTTTTTCATCCTAATATGACTCCGGAGTACAGCCTGCAGGATTTGGCGTGAGTGGTTATTGAGATCAGTTGTATTGGATTCTTGGTATCTGGTACGACACTGATCTTTCTTATTCTCGGTAGTCTCCTTGCTTGTTTGATTAGTGTGAAGCCAGGAGGTCCAGATATCTCCAACTGTAACATTCCTACCTCGGATAGTTAGTTCCTGATGATGGGGAATGATACTTCTCTTCTTCTTTCCTTGTTCTCACCTTATGATAGGACTAGGCCTATGCATAGGTTACAGATAGTACAAGACCTTTGCCTTAAATTGGGAATGCCTATCGTAAGCTTCCTCTAACTCTTCTTCATGAAGAGTTTTTCTCGGCATAATAATAATAAAGGTTGTTATAATAATAATGAATGTAAAGATGTTTATGCATTAAAGTAATAAGTAGGAAAAGTACTTAGAATTCAATCTAATTTTATTTAAACTCGTAATGCCAACACTGGCAAACGACGAACTCCAGGACTGGGCCCCAAGTTTATCGCATCCCTGATAACACTAACCGCTAACTAAGCAAACCTCTAACCCCATACCTCAAACATGCCTGCACCATGTCCCAACACGAACACTAAATACAAAGCCATCAATGGTAAAGAAAAGTCCTCCTCAGTCCAGCCTACCTGCCAGCCAGGTTTTGAGTACAAAGTACAAAGGTCCACTACCACTACCTGAATGTGATCTGGCGACAACCTCCACTACAATAGAAACCTGCCCGCATGCCTCCACTTGATGATTGTGGGACACCCCACCAACCTCCATGGTATCCACCCTAATCCCTCAAACAAAAAAACACCCAAACCCAAAGTGCGTAGACCCAAGGGAAAGCCAACTTACAGTATGAGGGCTCCCTAGTCAAGGGAGTACAAACTGTAATAGAGAATCTGAGGGGCACCACGGTAGTAATGCAATCCAAAAACCTCAGCAGAAGTAGCCAGGATGAGGTAGTACTGGAGCAGTCGACACCTGGCTGAATGCACCGACAAATTTAAGTCCTCCTCTAAGTCCTCAACTTACTCTATAGGCGGCGAACCGGCCGTGGACTCTATAGCAGCTGGTAAGTGATAGCAAACCAGTAAAGGCGATGACTATTCTGAGTTGGTGACAAGTAGCACTGGTGAGTTCTGGTCTTGCTTGACAGGGTACTTTATGATTCTCTTCCTCTTTCCACCCGCAGGCACAGGCCTAGTAACCAGGGTGAACGGGCCACCCTCATTACCGCCTGCCACCACAGGGAGGACACCACCAGTCACATCACCCCAACTAGCCACAGGCTCAGGCATAGAGGACTCAGGTACCTGCCCCCCTCAAGGTGGTGATACTCTCGCAGCTGATGTCACCACACTAGGATCAACCCTACCCACATCAGGAGCAAGCTCCACAACCTGACCTGACCAATCAGGAACCAGTCTACCCATACTACAACACATAACTGCAGCTGCAAGAGGGGCGAGGATAACTGGCGGCATAACATAACCCCAAGGGAGCTCCTCTGCTGGACCCTGAGAATTCTCTGGGTCCAGCCCACACCTACCAACCAAAACCACCATAGTAACTGAGGTGACTAAGGGGACAGGTGACCAGTGGATAACTAGAGGAGCTTCAGCCGCCAAAATCATGACCAAACTATGAACAGTATCGCATTCAGTGACTAGGGCAGCCGACAAGGCAGATATCACTTTCTTAGCGTAAGAATATTACCGAGAAAGAATGGAGAAGTAATGCCAAAGGTGAGAGACTTAGGCCTCCAGGGTGAAGTACCTCTCGACAGTTCGAGAAAGAATCACCAACCAATGTAACGAGGATGTGGTGGATTGGGTGGAGGTTCACTTAACCATTGCGACAGTGAGGAGGCGATGTAGATGAACAACTGAAAGTATAAGTAAAAGGAAAAAAGAACTTCCAGCAAACATAGAAGGAGGTATAACAATGATGCCCTGGAAAGGTAATCAAAGTTAAAGACTTGAAGCCTATCATGCAATAGAAATCAAGAGCTCTGATTGGATTGACACCAAACCTTCACTTTCTGATACGGGGAGACTGCAGGAGGAAAATTACTTAGAATTCAATCTAATTTTATTTAAACTCATACTGTTAAGACTGGCATATGAGAAGTCCCTGCTGGCACAGAGATACCGCTAACCAGTATACTACTAACCACAGTCTAACTAAGTCTAAGGTCCCACACCTGCTATCTCTGAGGCATGTCCATGCCAGAACTAATTACAAGACAATCAAACGACCCAGCACTCTCCCAGGTCAAAGTCCGTAGCCCATTTAGTATGAAGTCAACTAGCACTAAGTGTAGCCAAAGCTAAACAAAAGACCAACCTGACCAGGTTTCTCGTCCAAACTGTAACGTGTTTGCAAGGTGCTAATTACGTTATCGGAAATGGATACGATAGTTGGCAGGTGGCCTGCTCTTCCAGAGAGGAGGCGAGAGCTGAGAACTAAAGGAGGCTTCGAGGGTGTACTGAGGAACAAGAAGTAACTGTTCAACCAAGTATATTGAAATACTGTCTGTCGAAGTCTGTCTTTTCTATCGTAGAAACAGGCGGTCTTTATATAAATAAATCTGTTCATGTCCAGCACGAACGGAACTAATCAAAGGTATCGATCGATACACTTTAGTAAAACTAATTAAGTATCAAAGCGATACTTAAAACAAAACATAAAACAAAACCAAGTATCAAACGATACTTAAAACAAATCAAGTATCAAAGCGATACTTAAAACAAACCAAGTATTAAAGCAATACTTAAAACAAACCATAAAACAAAACTAAGTATTAAATGATACTTAAAACAAACCAAGTATCAAAGTGATACTTAAAACAAACCATAAAACAAAACCAAGTATCAAACGATACTTAAAACAAACCAAGTATTAAAGCGATACTTAAAACAAACCATAAAACAAAACCAAGTATCAAACGATACTTAAAACAAACTAAGTATCAAAGCGATACTTAAAACAAACCATAAAACAAAACCAAGTATCAAACGATACTTAAAACAAACCATTAACCGAGTACCCGTACTGGTTACATTCCCCAAAACAAAACAACTGTTTACACAAACAAAACCTAATAATCATCAAAAGCGGACTCTGAGAAACTCATAGCTTCAGTTTCCGCCAAAAACTCTTCTTCATAAGTATCACAGCAGGGATAAGAGGAAACTCTAAGGAAACACTTAGACTCAAAGAAATGTAAATCACAGTAGTCACGAATACCAGATTCATGCTAAACATCAACACAGGTGTGGTCGCAATCAGGACAGTAGTTTATCCTGAGGATTTCGAAGTAGTCTTCAAGTTGGATAGCATCGCGGTTCAACAACAGTCCAACAATCTGTTGTCACAGCCTCACATTGAGTTCCACATAGTTTGACATTGTTATGGTATTCTGATGGCGTTGGGGATTAGATGAGGTTGTCGAGAACCTGCTCCATAGTTTGATTTTGCTCATCGCTGCTTTCGAATTCTGACTCAAGGTATGGCGCCCAAAATCCGTCTCTAGTTTTGAGTTCTGCATGCCATCGCTCAGTTTCTGGCTATGTAGGTGTCCAACATATTGTGATGTAATTGATTGTCGGGGGGAGGGATTTGTTTGCCATGTTGTCTTTCCACCAATCATTTACCATATCCATAGCATGCTCTAGTCCTTCTAGTGGTTCTCAGCTATTCTCACTTGTCGGATATCCTTTCCATTTGACGAGGAACTGATCATTTCCATGCTAAAGGCAGTGGTCTCGGATTTCTTCAACTTCCCATTCATCTTTCTTCTCAATGATAATAGGAGCAGGGCGAGAGTGGGTTCTTCCCGGGAACTTGGAGTTGTCATTAGGGTAGAATCGTTTGACAGCAGAGGCGTGGAAAACTGCAGTATTGCGATGGTACATGCATCCATCCATCTGAACAGTGTAGTTTTCTGTATGTTCGTCAAAGGATAAGCCTTTGAAAGGTCCTCGCCATCAGGGTTGTAGTTTTTTGCAGCGTCTAACATTGGTTATGAACATGTTTTCATGTACCATGAGCATATCACCTAGTGGGATGGGGACATGTTTGCGTCGTCGTTTCTGAGCAGTAGTGGTGCTTCGGAATTGGGCAGCTTTAACAGCTTGGAAAGCATCATTCCGAATTGCTTGATGGCAGTTTAGGTGGTCATCGGAGGCAGGGACTGAGGAGTTCTTAAATAGAGTTGTAGGTAGGAGAGGGTATTGGCGGCCAAAGATTGCCTTGTATGGAGACATTCTCAAGGTGTCTGAAATTCCGGCATTGATATATGTGGCTAGTTTAACAAGAGCAGGTTCCCAGTTGGTTTGTCATTCATTGATCATGTTCCTAATTCCAGTCTTAATTTCGCGGCTTTTTCGTTCTGCTTGGCCATTAGTCTCATGATGTCCAGGGGCAGCCATAATGTGGTTGATTCCGAGGGAGGTCAAGGTTTGCTTCCAGAATCTGGCGGTGAAACGGGGATCAGCATCACTGACAATAGATAGGGGGTACCCATGGGGGGTAAATAGGTATCGTTGGAGGTTATTCCAGGTATCTTTGGAGGAATTAGTAACCTTCATTAGAATGAGCCATGTGTATCCGGACAATCGATCCACAGCTACTAAGATGGTGTCATATCTGGCGGACTTGTTAAATGGTCCTGCGAAGTCGATGGCATAGGATTCGAAGATTTCACAAGGTAGTTGGAGGGTCTGAGCTTTTCCTTCAGGTAGTTGTGTTCGCTCCTGATTTGCTTGGCAGAGTTCACATTGTTTGACGAAATCGCGGAGGTCTTTTCGTATTTCAGGCCAGTAAACATATTCTGAGGCATATTGGCGATTGCGGTCCGTACTATGGTGTCCTTTATTGTGGATTTCGGTGATGACATATTCCCTACTAGTCATTCCATTCAACATATGGCCTTTTGGTATGTAAAGGCAATGTTCACCATAACGGGTGCTGGTATAGACCATTCTGTTAGATATGTTGTAGGGGGCGAGGTCTCCATGTTTGGAGCTGTCCATAGCTTAGAAGTAGATCGGATCATGGCGATATCCCGCTATCATTTGGCTTCGAAAAGAGGAGGTTAATTCTTCTGTAGTTGATTTAACATCTTGTTCATCCTCAATGAGAGATCCTCTTGTCGGTTCGATAGGGGCTTCCTCTTCCTCAAAGGTTTCATATAGTTGTCGGTGATGCTCGGGAATTGTAGGGGGTATGACTGTAACAATAGTTTCATTGTTGTATACTCGTAAGGGTCCACTATATAGTGGTCGTAAATCGATTATGGGAGGAGAGGATGGCGGGGCTGATTGTGGGGAGTGTAAATAGGATATTGCATCCATGTAGGCTGCTGCTTGTTCGAGTTCTTCTAGACCTTGGTATCGCGTTGGAACAGGATTAAGGGTATGAGGAGATTGGGTCGATTTATCTTCATCGATCATTTCTCCTGCTCCTTCTGTGGTGTCGAAGCTGGTGTTTTTGGAATTGTCAGCAGACATATAGTACGGTCGCTGGTATCTGTTGCCCCACTTGATTTCTGTTTAGTGAAAAGGGCAGGTGTCATGATAACAGTAGGACCAGTGAAGTCTGCTTTGTTCAAGCTCGTGAGGAGGTGTGCTGTAGAGGGTGCAACTTTCTTTCCATTTGTCATGAATGTCTTTTCCTCGCTCAGTTCCGACAGCTCTGTACATGGTGTAAGAGAAAGGATTGGAGGGAGCGGTAGAGCTGGCGGCAGCCATTAATGGTTCTTGTTCATAGGAGGTGTCGTCAGGGCTGTCTTCGCTTTGTCTCGTGTGGTCATGAATATGAGGAGGGTTTGTGAGTTCTTGGTTTTCATATAGGCGAGAGAGGGCGTCAGCTAAATAGTTGGTTCTTCCAGGGGCATAGATGATTTTTGTATCGTATTTGCTAATCTCGCCTATCCATCTTGTTCTTCTCCTTCCAGGTACTCTTTCTGTTTTAAGATTAGTGAGAGGTTGGTGGTCGGTAACAATGGTGAATGAATTGCCCATCAGGATGTGGTTGAAAGTGGCAAGAGCATCAATCACAGCGAGGGCTTCCTTGTCCGTTGTTCCATAGTTCATCTGTGAATTAGTGAACTTCCTGCTGTATAATGCGGCCGGTCTTGCCATTTCATGGGAGGCTCCTTGTCAAACCCATACTCCAACTTTAACATCTAGTACATCAGGGATCAGCCATATCCATTCTGGCTTACTGTAGTCGATAGGTCGTATAACATTGGCATTTTTAATCAATTCCTTGATGTTGGTAAAGGCTTGGTCATGAGTGTGGGTCCAGACAAATTCAGCATTGCCGGTAAGGTCTGTGAGTGGCGCTGTCACAGTGGTGTGGTCTGGAAGGAATTGGGAGATATAGTTTACTAGTCCTAGGAATCGCATGAGCTCCTTTTGATTCCGGGGTGTAGTCCATTCTGTTAAATAGGAAATTTTTCCAGGGCCTGCATGTATCCCTTCGTCATCTATCACATGTCCTAGGATATCAAGTTTATCGGCAAATAGAACTGATTTGTTTCTGCTAGCGTAGAATTTAGCTTCCCTTAGTTTGGTGCAAGCCAAACCTATATGGTAGGTATCTTCTATTTTGGTGTTCGAGAAAATGAGAATATCATCAATGTAGACCCAGACAAAATGGTGGAGGTATTCGCTTAGGAGGTTTTCCATAATTCACATAAAGGTGGCGGGTGCATTCATATCACCTTGCAACATAACTCGTCTAATGAAACTTCTGAAGGGTGTTTTGAAACTGTTGTAGCATTCGGATTACGGATCTAACCTTGTTTGGAAGTAGGCATCGCTTAGGTGAATCTTGCTTCGGAATATAGCACGTCCAACTGCATTCAGAATTTGGGTTTGGTTTGGGATAGCGGAGCTGTCCATAACTGTGTTTTCATTCCTTAATTTGAGGTCAACCAAGGGGAGGATTCTTTTTTGATCTGCTTTGAGTTGAACAAATAGAGGAGCGGCACCTGGGGCTTCTGCTCGGTAGATGACTCCTCTTGTAACCGGTACGGGTACTCGGTTCTTGGTTTTGTTTTATGTTTTGTTTTAACTATCACTTTGGTACTTGGTTTGTTTTAAGTATCGCTTTGATACTTGGTTTTGTTTTATGTTTTGTTTTAAGTATCGCTTTGACACTTGGTTTGTTTTAAGTATCGTTTGATACTTGGTTTTGTTTTATGTTTTGTTTTAAGTATCGCTTTGATACTTAATTAGTTTCACCAAAGTGTATTGGTTGATACCTTTGATTAGTTTCGTTCATGCTAGACATGAACAGATTTGTGTATTTAAAGACCGCCTGTTTCTATGATTGAAAAGGCAGACTTCGACAGACAGTATTTCAATATACTTGGTTGAACAGTTACTCCTTTGTTTCTCAGTACACCCTCGAAGCCTCCTTTAGTTCTCAGCTCTCGCCTCCTCTCTGGAAGAGCAGGCCACCTGCCAACTATTGTACCCTTTACCGATAACGTGATTAGCACCTTGCGAACACGTTACACCTCTTCTTTGTTGTTAGTTGATCCAATCACAAAGTGGGCTTTTGTATGCGTTAGGGATAGAGTAGGTGGGTTGGTTCTTAACATTAGAGGAGTCTCGGAGAGGAATGTGATGGTTCACTTCTCTCATAGGTCGTAGATCTTCGGGAATCTGATAAGGGAAAACATCAGAGTATTCATCCAATCAGCATTGGGTAGTTGCTTCACAGACTGCGGCCCAGTACTCTCCACTTATTGGTTTGCATGAGACTCTCACCTTCTGATCTGGGAAATCGATGGTTGAGTCTCCACACCTGATTATAGCTTTGTAGCGGTTCAGGAAAGGCATTCCTATGAGGACATCGTATTTGGCTAGGTTTCCAACCAGCATTTCCTGGAGGGGTAGGACGGCAGAACCAAGTCGAATGGTTGTACTGCAGGTTTTATGACTTGTGGATCGTGATCTCTTTACTGCCATGTTGACTGGTATGGGTTGGTTAATGTCTCGAGTTGGGAGTCCATGGACAGAAACAAAGCCATTGCTGATTATATCTCTTCCAATTGCGCCAGTATCGAATAGGAGACGAGCCTTCTTGCTATTGATGAGAATAGTACCTTCCAGGGCGGTGTGTGCCTTAAATGTAGCCGGAGGACGAACACTGTTACTCTCCACATCGATATATCTGATATGAATCTCCTCATAATCGCTGGATTGGGTATTATCACTATTGTTCTCAACATTGTTAGCCGATGCCTCTTGCTTAATTGCCTTTCTTTTCCCCTTTTTCGTAGGGCAGTTCTTTGCTATGTGTACTGTTTTTCCGCATTCAAAACCTTCTCCTTTCTGCTGCCTCGATTCTTTGGAAGATTTGGTTCTCTTCTTGAAAACCTGTGGGGTATCATCTTCAAAGTTGCTGGAGGGTTTATGTCATGGTTGGCTATTTCTATTGGAGGATGTCTGTGTTTTGTATGCCTTGGTTTCATAGAGAATGGCGTTCCTCAGTTCTGCTCTAGCAATTATTGTTGCAATATCGTCATCGTGTTCCTCAAGAGGTTCCACTTCTCGTCGGAGGGTAGGGTGCATAGTATCATAGACTCGTCGTTTAAGGATGTACTTGGAAATGCTCCCTCCCATCATTCAATCCTTATACATTAAGAGATCCGTAGCTACATCTATAATCCTTTTGACATGCGTTCCATTAATTTACTGGAGCTGGTTGAATTTGTTGTATAGCTGGTCGTTGGTAATAGAGGATTGGAATCGTCCTTTCAGATAATCGAGGACTGTAGATTCTCTTAATCTCACGTTTTCACCGTAATCCTTATAGCATTGGTGGTATGCGTCGGTTGCCTTTCCTTCGCAGAATGATCCCATGTAAAGTCCAGTTGTAGGGTCTTCAATATCTTTCCCTTGCAGGCGAAGATAGTGTGTGAGTTCCGTCATCCATCGGTCAAAGGCTTCAGGTTTGAGGTCTGTTCCTTCTCCTGTAAACTTCACTGGGAGGTGGAGTTTAAACTTAGGAGGTTAAAATGCTGCAGGTACCTCCACTTCTTCAGGCCTAGCCCGAGATTTTCCTTCTCTAGAGGGCCCTCATCCTGTGCTCGCCATGTCTGATTAGCTACTGGATTCAGGGTCGATTGGTGGTTCAAAGGAAGGCTTCTTTGCTGGGGTAGGTGGGAATTCTCTTAAAGGTTGAGTGTCTTCCGTGTTTGCAGGTTCGCCCCGCTACTTAGCAGAGCGCCGGGGTTGTTTCTTTCTTGTAAGGTCTTGTCGTGGGATTTGCTTCCCACTCCTGGTTGTCAAAGACTCTATCTTGGATTTGAGACGAAGCTGAATGTGCCGTGATTCTGCCGCTTCTCTCCGCTAGCGTTCTGGTGGATATTGATAGGTTGATCAGGCCTAAATCTGAGGACAGATTCTTAACCACTTGGTCAGGTTAAAAAAATCTAACATGTTCGCAAGGTGCTAATCACGTTATCGGAAATGGATACGATAGTTGGCAGGTGGCCTGCTCTTCCGGAGAGGAGGCGAGAGCTGAGAACTAAAGGAGGCTGCGAGGGTGTACTGAGGAACAAGAAGTAACCGTTCAACCAAGTATATTGAAATACTGTCTGTCGAAGTCTGTCTTTTCTATAGTAGAAACAGGCAGTCTTTATATACACAAATCTGTTCATGTCCAGCATGAACGGAACTAATCAAAGGTATCGATCGATACACTTTGGTAAAACTAATTAAGTATCAAAGCGATACTTAAAACAAACCAAGTATCAAAGTGATACTTAAAACAAACCAAGTATCAAAGCGATACTTAAAACAAATCATAAAATAAAACCAAGTATTACACGATACTTAAAACAAACCAAGTATCAAAGCAATACTTAAAACAAACCATAAAACATAACCAAGTATCAAACAATACTTAAAACAAACCATTAACCGTGTACCCGTACCGGTTACACAAACAATATAAATCTAGTACTACATGGTCTGAATACCGTCACGTGAGAACTTTCTCTACAATAGAAACCAACCTGAGTGCCCCAACTCAATGATTCAGGGACACCCTGCCTACTGCTCGGGCACCCGCCCCTATTACAAAACAAAAGAAATACCCAAAAAACCAAAATGTCTGGACTTGAGGGAAAGCTGACTTACCGGGCAAGTGGTTCATAACCGAGAGGATACGAACTGTTATAGAGAATCTGGGGGATATCACAGTAGCAGCACAATCTGAAAACCTCAACCGAAGCAGCTAGGATAACATGGTCCCTAAGCCGTCGATACCTGGCCGAACACAGCCAAGAATTTAAGTCCTCCTCCAACTCCTCATTTCCCTGCGCAGGCAGCAAACCTACTATAGACTCCGTAGCAGCTAGTTCGCACATGTGAACTGGCACAGGTGATAACCCTTCTGAGTCAGGGACAAGTAGCACCGGAGAGGTCTGGTCTTGCTTGACCCAGGGATTCTTCTTCTTCTTCCCTCCTCTGAGTACAGGTCCTGCAACAGGGGTGGATAGGCTACACTCATCACCACCTACTACCACAGGGAAGACGCTACCAGAGGCATTACCCCGACTAGCCACAGGCTCAGCTATAGAGGACTGAGGTGCCTGCTCTCCTGCATGGGGTGATATCACTGCAACTGGTATCACCATATAAGGATCTACTCCACCCACACTAGGAGCAACCACTTCAACCAGACCTGGTGAATTGGGAATCAGTTCACCCACACCACCACCTACAACTGAAGCTGCAGGAGCGGCCGAGATAACTGGCGGCACAATATTTCCCTGAGGGAGCTTCTCCCCTTGACTCTGAGAATTGTCAAGGCCTAGCCCAACCCCCCCAACCCAGTCTACCATAGTAACAGAACTGACCGAGGAGACAGGTGAAGAGGGGATCACTGTAGGAGCTTCAGCCACTAAAATTGTGAACTAACCGTGAACTGTAATGCGTGTACTGATTTTCCGCAAAGTGGGATAATAA
>NW_003299090.1:365421-384842 GCF_000151645.1 Tuber melanosporum | reverse complement strand
AGTTAACGCTCGCTTATTCTTTGACAGAACTACTGACGAAAGTAAAGTAGACATGGTGGAGCGGGCAGAGACTTGCTCAGCCATTGTGTCCATAAGGAGGCATGGTATACGAACAACTGAAAGAATAAGTGAAAGTAAGAAAGAACATCTTGCAAACATAGGAGAAGGTATAACAACTATACCACCGAAAGGTGATTGAAGCTAAAGACTTGAAGACTATTGTGAGATAGAAATCAAGGGCTCTGATTGGATCGACACCGAACCTTCAAGTCCAATATGTTGTGTAAGAAGGAGCAAAAGTACTTGGAAAAAAGCGTAAAGAGCCTATCCTCCTTGACTGTACCAGCCTCCTTATATTGTGCTCTTCCCACCCAAAGTCATATGACCCAAAGTGGTCACATGCATGAAACTAAATCATCACAAACTAATTATATGACTAAAGTGGTCACATGCACAAAACCCATGACCTTGTAGTAAGATCATATGCAAGAACACATAAACTAATCATAACACAATAAACAACTCAGATGACTCCAAGTGGTCATATGTATGAAACCCATGACCTCATAATGAGATCATGTGCGAAACATAAATCATATGAGCAAGGCATACCTGCAAGACATACTTACAAGACATGCTTGTCAGGAGCACATCCCAAGACTCATAATCGAGTCATGTTTGAAACATAATAAATTATAACATAACAAGTTATATGACTTAAATGAGTCATATGCTCAAAACAATAACATACCTATCACTTATAATCATGAGTCATATAAAAACCTTTTCTATGCCAAGCAACATTTATAATATTAACTCCTCTCCTCCTAGGTCTTAGTCCTATCATGCTCTTTCTGCTTACTTTAATTGCTCCCATCTAGTTGAGCATATTGACCTTCTGAGTCTATTGAACTTGTCGTCTTCTTCCCACCAACTTACACTCGCTGATTCCAAGGTGATGTTTACCATTTCGATTGTGTGATGCTGGTTGTTGTTTAGCCATGTTAGCTCTACCATTATTTTTTTGTTTGCCGAAGTTCTGGCCTTGGTCCAGCCAAGATGTTCCCAGAATCCTCTTATTTACCATCATAGGTTTCTGAAATCCGCCTCCATTTCCGCTGAGGAGTTTTGAGTTCTCCCTTCTCTGGGCCTCATCCTCACAGCCCCATGCCTTCTGCCTGTTTCTTTTCCCTCCAAGTCTTCTTTATTCCGATTTTCTGTTGGTAGCATCCGGCAGAGATTTTCTTTACCTGGTAGATTTTGCACATGTCGTTAAAGCACTATTTCCAGTATTTTAGAGTATGGCTCAGGCATGGACCATACTTTTAGTATACTCTTGGGAACTATCTTGAGCCTTCTTTGCTTTCATTATATACACAACATCAGTTGTCGTAGCATACTCTTCGACTCATAGTGTTATGTCTCACTTTCACTCTCATTCCTTGATTTCTATGTCCATCGGCCCTATAATTGAATATTCAGGACTTGTCGATGTGATGTGTAAGTGGCTAATGCCGCACCCCTCATTTGGCTGTAAGGGCGCAGGCTCCTTTCTCTCGCCCTTGTCATTGAATCTTACTGTCAGCAGGGTGGGGCTTGCTTGGGTATCGCTGGTAAAAGGTAGAGAGAACATCTTGTGTACTTTTGAAGTTGTATGCGATGTACCAGGTTTTATCTTGTTTAGGCGAATAACGGTCCACTGGGTTTGGTATGGTAGGTTACTGTAAAACAAGTGGAAATCGATTATCTTGTCGAGTTTGTATTCTGGTTATCCGTCGAGTTCTGTCCGAAGAGAAGAAGTAATTGTTTGTGAGGGAAACTTGTTATCATTGTGTAGTTTGAGGAGTCGGATGTGAAATGTGTTGTGTATTTGAATTGAGGGAGGAAGATCAAGCTTATAAGCTTGCTTGCACACTTGTTCCAGTATCCGGAATGGTTAGCTTTTCTTGTTGTCCAATTTCTTTGATAGTTGTGTGAGATGAATATTGCATGGTAGTAACTCCACCATATCTCTAGGATGAATATTGCATGGTAGTAACCACATCATATCTCTAGGCTGTATATTCGGATCAAGCCTCTGGTGTTTATTATATTGTTCTTTCTATCCTTACTGTATTTAACTCATTTCCTATCGTAATATCTCATGTAGTTTTTCCATATTTATTTTGTCCACTATCGCGCTATAAATTGTATGATTTGTAGCCTGACTCTGTAGATATTGTCCGTAATTAGCAAAGAATAGTGTCATGCCTATTGTCTCTTATTTTCTGTTGTTGTATGCGAACTCAGCCATTGATAACTGTTTATGCCAATTGTCTTACTAATAATTGAAGTAGTCCCATAAATATTGCTCTAGTATTGAATTCACCTATTTCATTTATCTGTTGGTCTGTGTGTGAAATATAGTGCTTAGCCAATGTTGAATGCCTATTTCTTCAGTTAATTTTCTCCATAAACCGGATGTGAATAATGGTCCTCGATCTGGAATGATATTCTACAAAAAGACATGTAGTTAGAAGACTTCTTGGAGCAATGTCCAAATGAAGTTTGGTGTATCTATATTCTTCGGGAATAAAATAAAAGAGCTCATTTTGGTCTGTCAATACACCACAACTAAGATGCTATCATATTTATCAGATGGAGGTATGTCTATGATAATATCTAAAGTAGTTGCTTCTCATGGCCGTGTGAGAACCTCATTCCATTTTAGTAATCTGGAAGGTATGTATTTAGCTGTTTCCGTCCTTTAACATATGTCGCAATTCTTGACATATTTCTTTGACATTATTATGTAATCCTGGCCAATAGAATGACCACGTGATAAATTCTGTGGTTTTAGCCGTTCTGCTGTGTCCTGCTATTTGGATATTGTGTTATTGTTATATGATGCTTGTTATCTCTTCTTTTTCCCTAATTGATTGTTTCTGTCATAGCTCATATTTCCATCCTTCAACTGGTATAAACTCAGTGCGATTCCTTTCATTTTCTTTTTTCCTTCTTCCCATGCTTCACTTGCTGTCTTGATTGTTTTGTCTTCTTTATTTGTCTTCTTGATTTCCTTTTCTTCATCTGAGGTAAATTTGATGAGTTCCATTACCTCGCAATAGACCTTTGGCAATAATGTTCTTGTTTTTTTGTTTGATTCTCAAGTTATCCTTTATTGGTGGATTGTCTCTTGCTATTCATGTGAGAGTATCTGGCTTTCCACTCTCTTTTCCTGGTCGATATTTGATCTTAAAGTTGTATTTGGTGAGGTGTTTTATCTCTCTTATCTGGCAATCATTCAATTCCTTTGTAATCATGAACAGAATTAGATTTTTGTAATCAGTGAGAACTCGGACTGGATAGTCTTTACTCAAGACCTATTTCCTCCATTCTTTCAGTGCTTGAACTTTTGCCAATAGTTCTCTGTTTTCAAAATTGTAATTGCATTCTGCTGGGGTGATTGGGTAAGACCAATTAATTAAAAACTAGCTACCAGTTTCTATCTTCGCATTGTTGAGACAGTATACCTGAGTAAACATATTTCGAGGTGTCTGTTTCGATCATCGTTCTTGGGTTCAGGTTAAAATAGACCAGTATTGGTGCCGATCTCACATGTGTCCTTATAGTATCATATGTCTTTTGTTCCGTGTCTCCCCATTTCTATTTCTTGCCTTTCTTGGTCAGGTTATAGAGTGGTTTAGCAAGCCTGCTAAATGCTTCTATGAATCTTTAATAAAAGTTGCAGAATCGCTTGAAGTACTTAATACCTGATTTGTTGTTTGATTTGGCCCAGTCCCATATTGCTGCCATTTTGACTAGGTCGACCTTAACTCTTCAATTTGATAATGAATCAGAGGTATTTGGTTTCTTTCATCTGAAATTCACATTTTGTTGGTTTGATCTTCTTTCCTGATCCTTGCATTGTGGCCATGACATTGCTGATGTTCTTTTGATACTGTTGCATTTTTTCTGAATAGTTGAGTACATGGTCTAATTATACTATTTAATACATATCTAGGTACTTGTTGAGTACTTTGTTGATCTATCGTTGGATGAAGCTGGTGTATTAGTTAATCCTAAGAGCATCACTAGGGATCTGAATATTCTATAGCTTGAGGTGAATCTGATTTTCCATTTGTCTCCTGCTAATTCTTATGTTATGGTATACGTCGTTGATATTTAGTTTGGTAAAGTTTTTGCTAATTGTAACCTGTCTAATACCTCCCCAATCAAGGGTACTGGATACCACTTCTTCTTGGTAACCGAGTGGAGGGCTCTGTAGTCGACATCGAGTTTCATTTTCCTATTAATTTTTTGGCTGAGAGTATAGAAGATTCTCCTAATACAAAGAAGTCCCTGATCCACTCCCTGTTTTGGTTTTATTCAATGTACTTTCTGAGTGCTACTGGTTTGGCCTCTGCTAGTAGGTATAGCTTTTTGTAGGGAATCTCCATCGTTTTTCCCATTTTTTCGTCCGTTTCCAGTTAGATCTGGTGGTCGATTCATGGTCTTGAGGATGATAGTCCCATTACTTTTTCTGCCTTGAATAAGTTTGTGAATTACTGGTATTCTTTTGGCATCAATTCTTTCCATCTCTTTTTACTTTAGTATTTCTTATCTTGGATGGCGTGCTCTGTGCTGATGTCGATTTTTGCCTTGGACCACTTTTTTATCTTCATATGTCCATTTGAGTCTTCCTGTAGTTTTTCCTTTTCGATAATACTGTTCGAAGGCCTTTGCTTTGATCTCTTTGATCTCAATTTTCATCCTATTAGACTGTATTTGGTCAGTGCTTCCAAACTTCTTGTCTCCTCTTATGATATCTTCCAGTTGATCTACTTCATGCAGTTTTTTGTCATTAATTCTTTCGATAATCAATTGTGCGATTCCATCGCCTTTCAGGACTTCGTATTCTTCTTGGGTCAGGTTGGCTAGGACCGCTTTAATTTTTCCAGTATAGTTTGCATCAATTACTATAGGATTGGTCTTAAGTCAATATTTGACTGCTAGACTGCCGCAGGTTGCTATTAGTTCATATGTGCTATCTGGTAGTCTAACAGCTATTCCAGATGCTACCATTGCCTACCGATTAGCAGATATCTTGATTCTCTAATTGGTATACAGGTTAAGTGCTGCCACTCTCTTGGAACCCTTGGTAGGTACTTTTGCCTCTTGGTCCCGTTTCTGTATCTGCACTCTCTTGTTTCACTGTATTTCAGCGAACTTTACATGTAAAGTTTCTTCTTCTCCTTCTTGAATTGGTGTTGAGCATACCACTGGCGAAATGTTGAGATATTGTATCGCACATCGTTCTCTACTGATTTTCATCTTGTTCTTACTCCAATAGATTATCAGGTTGTGTCTTCGTAACCATGGTATTTTTAGGACTATCTCCTGGTTCTTCAGATCTGCTACTGGGAATGATACCATTTCTGTATGGCTCTCAATGTCTTTAGGTACTTCTACCATATGGGTTATAGGACCCATTGCTATTGGATTCCCATCAACTAAGTTGACCTATCATTCTTTCTTTACTTTCTTAGTATAGAGGCTGTATTTGTGGCAGATTTCGATGTTGATAAAGTTTTCTCTAGCCCTGGAATTTAGCATTGGCTATAATTATTACGAATGTGGTTTGATATGGAAAAGGTTTTCATGTGACACATAATTATGAGTCATAGGTATGTTATTATTTTGCACATATGACTCATTCGAGTCATATGATTTGTTATATAATGGTTTGGTAGGTTTCACATATGACTTGAGTATGAGTTATGGAACGCGTGCTAGGCGAGTATGCCTTGCAAGTATGCCTTACGGATATGTCTTACACATATGATTTATGTTTAGCACATCACCTTGTTATGAGGTCATGGGTGCGCATGTGACTCATTCGAGTCATATGACTTGTTTATTGCATTATGATTGGTATATGAGTTTTCGCACATGACCTCGCTACTAGGTTATGGGTTTTGAACATGTGACCACTTTGGTGATATGAATGGTGTATTATAATTTGGTTTCGCGCATGTGACCACTTGGGGTCATATGACTACAGGGGGGAAGTGCACCATATAAGGAGGCCTGTATGGCTGAGGAGAATAGGTTCTTCACTCTTTGTTCTATGTACTTTTCCTATTAATTACTATGATGAATATAAAATACCTTTACGTTCTTTATCATTATCATGACCTTTATTATTGTTACACCAAAGAGAACTTTCCCTATGGGGGAATTAGAATAAACTTTTCATATTGTTTCTCTATAGAAGGACAAAGTCCTTTACTTATGGGCAACGTAGGTATAGGCCTAGAGCTACTCTAAGTATAACGTGTTTACCATGTACTAATCATATTATCAGTAAATAGTACGATAGTTGGCAGGTAGCCTGCTGTACAACAGAGGAGTTGAGAGATGAGAACTAAAGAAGATTTCGAACGTGTACTGACAAATGAAGAAGTAACCATTCAACTAAGTATATCAAAATGCTGTCTGTCGTAATCTGCCTTTTCCATCGTAGAATCAGGTGGTCTTTAAATATACAAATCGGTTCATGTCTCCCATGAACGAAACTAATCAAAGGTATCAACCGATATGATTTGGTAAAATTAATTAAGTATCGAAGCAATACTTAAAACAAAACATAAAACAAAACCAAGTATCAGACGATACTTAAAACAAACCAAGTATCAAAGTAATACTTAAAACAAAACATAAAACAAAACTAAGTATCAAACACTACTTAAAACAAACAAAGTATCAAAGCGATACTTAAAATACAACATAAAACAAAACTAATAACTGAGTACCAGTACCGGTTCTAGTAAGACAAGAAGTAGGAGAAGAGAAGTATTGTTCCCCGTCACCAAGAACTAAAACATCTGGTAGGGGATGGTTACAATATTGTTGTTCCTTCATTTTTTCTTGTTTTATATCTTTGTCTTAATTATGACATCATATCTATCTTCTTTTCCTCATTGCATGTATAGTGTCGTATAGTTCGCTAACTTGATAGGTTTTCCAGGTTCACATCTTAAGTCTTTCAAACTACCAGTTACTAGAGACCCTCATCTTTTTCTGCTGATAGGTACTCAGCAATCATGTCATGGATGTTGCTTTTCTTTGGAAATGGGTAGCAATTGTTTCCAGCCACCTTAGTTTATTGGTATCCATTGTCGCGTCAGCTCCAGCACTTCTGTATTTTATGTCCTGCTTTTCCGCATCTTAAGCAAAGCTTTGCATGCATCTTTCTGGCAATTTCCTCCTTGGATAGGTTCAGAGCTGGCCCTGCACTTGCTTTGTGCAATTCTGTTGGTATGCCTGGTAATAAAGTACTACTCTCTCTTTGAATTGTTGGTGGTCTGAATGTCCGATCCTTGTTCCTGGTTGATTCGACCATCCTGTATGCTATAATAATCTCCAAGTTGTTTTGAACCATAGCTAGTGAGTTCGCTTTGTAACCGGTACGGGTACTGGGTTATTGGTTTTGTTTTATGTTTTGTTTTAAGTATCACTTTGATACTTGGTTTGTTTTATGTTTTGTTTTAAGTATCGCTTTGATACTGAATTACTTTCATCAAAGTGTATCAATTGATACCTTTGATTAGTTTTGTTCATGCTAGACATGAACAGATTTGTGTATTTAAAGACCGCCTGTTTCTACGATAGAAAAGGCAGACTTCGACAGACAGTATTTCAATATACTTGGTTGAACGGTTACTTCTTTGTTCCCCAGTACACCTTCGAAGCCTCCTTTAGTCCTCAGCTCTCCCCTCCTCTCTGGAAGAGCAGGCCACCTGCCAACTATCGTATCTATTACCGATAACGTGATTAGTACCTTGCGAACATGTTACATTTTTTTAACCTCAGCAAGTGGTTGAGAACCTGTCCTCAGATTTAGGCCTGATCAACCTATTGATATCCACCTCAGAACGCTAGCGGAGAGAAGCGGCAGAATCACGGCACATTCGGCTTCGTCTCAAATCTAAGATAGAGTCTTTGACAACTAGAAGTAGGAAGCAAATCCCGCGGCAAGACCTTACAAGAAAGAAACAATCCCTATACTCTGCTAAGGAGCCGGGCGAACCTGCAAACACGGAAGACATACATCCTCCAGGAGAATTCCCTTCTACTCCTGCAAAGAAGCCTTCCTTTGAACCTCCAATTGACCCCGAATCTAGTAGCGAATCAGATATGGCTAGCACAGACGGAGTGCCCTTTAGAGGAGGAAAATCTCGGGCTAGGCCGGAAGAAGAGGAGGTACCCGCAGCATTTGAAGCACCAAAGTTTAAACTCTACCTCCTAGCAAAGTTTACGGGAGAAGGAAAAGACCTCAAACCCGAAGCCTTTGACCGATGGGTGACGGAACTCACACACTATCTTCTCCTGCAAGGGAAAAATGTGGAAGACCCTACAACCAGACTATACATTGGATCATTCTGTGAGGGAAAGGCAACCGATACATACCACCAATGCTATAAGGACTACGGCGGAAATGTGAGACTAAGAGGATCTACAGTCCTCGATTACCTGAAAGGACGATTCCAATTCTCTATTATGAACGACCTCCTATACAACAAATTCAACCAGCTCCAGCAAGTTAATGGAACGCATGTCAAGAGGATAACAGATGTAGCTACGGACCTATTAATGTATCAGGACAGAATGGAAAAAGGAAGCATTTCCAAATACATTCTTAAGCGATGATTCTATGACACTATGCACTCAACCCTGTGGTGAGAAGTAGAACCACTCGAGAAAGACGACGACGATATTGCAACAATAATTGCAAGAGCAGAACGTAAGGACGCCATCCTCCATGAGACCAAGGTATACAAGACACAGACATCCTCAAGTAAGAACAGCCAACCATGACACAAATCCTCCCGTAACTATGAAGACGATACCCCTCCGGTTTTTAAGAAGAAAACCAAACCTTCCAAAGAATCGAGACAGCAGAAAGGAGAATGCTTTGAATGTGGAAAAACAGGACACATGGCAAAGAACTGCCCTATGAAGAAAGGGAAAGGAAAAGCGATTAAGCAAGAAGCATCGGCCAACAATATTTAGAATGATAGTGATGATGCCCAATCCAGCGAATATGAGGAGATTCATATTGGATATATCGATATAGAGTGCAACAGTGTCGGGCCTCTTGCTACATTCAAGGGACACACCGCCCTGAAAGGTACTATTCTCATCAATGGCAAGAAGGCTCGAGTCCTATTCGACACTGGCGTGATCTGAAGAGACATGATCAGCAATGCCTTTGTTTCTGTCCATGGACTCCCAACCTGAGACCTCAACCAACTGATACTAGTCATATGGCAGTAATGGGATCACAATCCACAAGCCATAAAACCTGTAGTGTGACTATTCGACTTGGTTCTGCCATCCTACCCCCCCAGGAAATGCTGGTTGGAAACATAGCCAAGTACGATGCCCTCATAGGAATGCCATTCCTGAACCGCCACAAAGCTATAATCAGGTGTGTGGACAACCATCGATTTCCCAGATCAGAAGGTGAGAGTCTCATGCAAACCAACAAGCGGAGAGTACCGAGCCGCAGTCTGTTAAGCAACTGCCCAACGCATATTGGATGAACACTCTGATGTTTTCCCTGATCAGATTTCCGAAGAACTACCGCCTATGAGAGAAGTAAACCACTACATTCGCCTCTGAGACACCTCTAAGGTTAAGAACCAACCCACCTACTCTATCCCTGACGCATACAAAAGCCCACTTTGTGATTGGATCAACTAACAACAAAGAAGAGGAGTCATCTACCGAGCAGAAGCCCCAGGTGCCGCTCCTCTGTTTGTTCAACCCCAAGCAGATCGAAAAAGAATCCGCCCCTTAGTTGACCTCAAACTAAGGAATGAAAACACAGTTATGGACAGCTCCGCTATCCCAAACCAAACCCAAATTCTGAATGCAGTTGGATGGGCTAGATTCCTAAACAAGATTCACCTAAGCGATGCCTACTTCCAAACAAGGTTAGATCCAGAATCCGAACACTACAATAATTTCAAAACACCCTTCAGAAGTTTCATTAGCCGAGTTATGTTGCAAGGTGATATGAATGCGCCTGCCACCTTTATGTGAATTATGGAAAACCTCCTAAGCGAATACCTCTATCATTTTGTTTGGGTCTACATTGATGATATTCTCATCTTCTCGAACACCAAAATAGAACATGCCTACTATATAGGTTTGGTTTGTACCAAACTAATGGAAGCTAAATTCTACGCTAGCAGAAACAAATCAATTGTATTTGCCGATAAGCTCGATATCCTAGGACATGTAATAGATGACGACGGAATACATGCAGCCCCAGGAAAAAGATCCTGTTTAGACTAGGAATAGACTATACCCTGGAATCAAAAGGAGCTCATGCGATTCTTAGGACTAGTCAACTATATCTCCCAGTTTCTTCCACACCACGCCACTGGGACAGCGCCGCTCACAGACCCTACCGGCAACGCAGAATTTAACTGGACCCACACTCATGACCAAGCCTTTACCAATATCAAGGAATTGATTAAAAACGTCAATGTTATACAACCTATTGACTACAGCAAGCCAGAACCGTTATGGCTGATTACTGATGCATTGCATATTGGAGTTGAAGCATGGATTGGACAAGAAGCCTCTTATGAAACTTCAAGACCCGCGGCTTTACATGGCGGGAAATTTACTAATTCACAGATGAGATATGGAACGACGGACAAGGAAGCCCTTGCAGTGATTGATGCTCTTGCTGCATTCAACCACATCCTGATGGGCAATACTTTCACCATTGTTACTGACCACCAACCTCTCACTAATCTTAAAACTGAAAGAGTACCTGGAAGGAGAAGAACAAGATGGATAGGCGAGATCAGTAAATACGATGCAAAAACCATCTATACCTGTGGAAGAACGAACTATTTAGTTGACGCTCTCTCCTGCCTATATGAGAACCAAGAACTCGCAAACCCTCCTCTTGTTCATGACTACACAAGACAAAGCGAAGACAGCTCTGACAACAACTCCTATGACCAAGAACCATCGATGGCTACCGCCAGCTCTGCCGCTCCCGCCAATCCTTTCTCTTACACCATGTACAGAGCTGCCGGAACTGCACGAGGAAAAGACATTGATGACAAATGGAAAGACAATTGCACCTTCCGCAGCATACCTCCTCATGAGCTTGAACAAAGCAGACTCCACTGGTCCCACTGTTATCATGACACCTGCCCTTTCCACCAGACTGAGATTAAGTTGGGCAACAGATCCCCGTGACCGTACTATATGTCTGCTGACGATTCCAAAAACACCAGCTTCGATACCGCAGAAGGAGCAGACAAGATGATCGATGAAGATGGATTGACCAAACCTCCCCATACCTTTAGTCCTGTTCCAACACGACACCAAGGTCCTGAAGACCTCGAACAAGCAGCAGCCTACATGGATGCAATAGCTTACCTAGACCCTCCACAGTCAGCTTCACAATCCTCTCCCCCCATAATCGATTCACGACCACAATATGGTGGACCCTTACAAGTATACAACAATGAAACCATTGTTTCTGTCATACCCCCTACAATTCCCGAGCATCGCCGACAACTCTATGAAACCTTTCAGGAAGAGGAAGCCCCTATCGAACCGACAAGAGGATCCCTGATTGAGGATGAACGCGATATTAGATCAAGCACAGAAGAATTAACCTCCTCTTTTAGAAGCCAAATGATAGCAGGATATCGCCATAATCCAATCTACTTCAAAGTCATCAATAGCTCTAGGCATGGAGACCTTACCCCCTACAACATATCTAACGGAATGGTCTATACCAGTACCTGTTATGGTGAACATTGCCGATAAATCCCAAAAGGCTATATATTTTCAAAGGAATAACTATTAGGGATTACGTCACCATGAAATACACAACAAAGGACACAATAGTACGGACCGCAACCTCCAATATGCCTCAGAATATGTTTACTGGCCTGAAATGTAAAAGGACCTCCGCGATTTCGTCAAACAATGCGAAATCTATTAGGCAAATAAGGAGCGAACACAACTACCGGAAGGAAAAGTGCAGACCCTCCAACTGCCATGTGAAATATTCGAATCCTATGCTATCGATTTTGCAGAACCATTCAACAAATCCGCAGGATATGACACTATCTTGGTAGCTGTGGATCGATTTTCTGGATACACAAGGCTCTTACCAATGAAGGTTACCGATTTCTCCAAAGACACCTGGAATAACCTCCAACGATACCTATTTAGCCCTCATGGGTACCTTTTATCTATTGTCAGTGATGCTTATCCCCGTTTCATCGCCAGATTCTGGAAGCAAACCTTGACCTCCCATGGAATAAACCACATTATGGCTGCCCCTGACCATCATGAGACTAATGGCCAGGCTGAACGAAAAATTGGCCAAGTCAAGACTGGAATTAGAAACAAGATCAATGAACAGCAAACCAACTGGGAACCAGCCCTTGTTGAACTGGCCGCATATATCAATGCCGGATTTTCAGATACCTTAGGACTGTCTCCATATAAGGCAATCTTCAGCCGTCAATACCCTCTCGTACCTATAACCCTATTCAAGAACTCCTCAGTCCCTACCTCTGATGACCACCTAAACTGCCATCAAGCAATTCGGAATGATGCCTTCCAAGCTATCAAAGCTGTCCGATTCTGAAGCACCACTACTGCTCAGAAGCGACAACGCAAACATGTCCCTATTCCACCAGGTGATATGCTAATGGTACATGGAAACATCTTCATTACCAATGTTGTACGCAGTAAGAAATTACAACCTCGATGGCAAGGACCTTTCAAAGTCTTATCCTTTGACGAAAATACAGAAAGCTACACAGTCTAGATGGATGGACGCATGTACCGCTGCAATACTGCAGTTTTCCACGCCTCTGCCATCAAGCGATTCCACCCAAATGATGCTTCCAAGTTCCCTGGAAGAATCCACTCTTGATCTGCACCTATCATCATCGACAAGAAAGATGAATGGGAAGTTGAAGAAATCCGACACCACGGCCTTTGGCATGGAAATGATCAGCTACTAGTCAAATGGAAAGAATATCCAACGTGTAAAAACAGCTGGGAACAACTAGAAGGACTAGAGCACGCTATGGATATGGTGAACGAATGGTGGAAAGACAATATGCCAAATGAATCCCTCCCTCCAACGATCCATTACATCACCATATGCTAGACACCTACGATGCCAGAAACTAAGCGGTGGCATGTAGAACTCGAAGCTAGAGATGAGTTTTGGGCACCACACTTTGAGTCGGAATTCGAGAGTAGCGATGATGAAAATCAAGCTGTGGAGCAGGCTCTCGACAAGCTTATCTGATCACCAGCTACTATCCGAATACTATAACGATGTCAAACTATTTGGAACTCAATGTAAGGCTGCGACAACAGATTGTTGGACTGTTGTGGAACTGCGATGTTATCCAACTTGAAGACTACTTCGAAATCCTCTGGATAGATTACTGTCCTGATTGCGATCACGCTTAGGTTGATGTACAGCGTGAATCTGGTATTCGTGACTACTGTGACTTGCATTTCTTTGAGTCTAAGTGTTTCCTTAGAGTTTCCTCTTGTCCCTCGTGTAACACTTATGATGAAGAGTTTCTAGTGGAAACTGAAGCCTTTAGTTTCTTGGACTCCGCTTTTGATAACTACTAGGTTTTGTTTGTTTAAACAGTTGTTTTGTTTTGGGGAATGTAACCGGTACGGATGCTTGGTTATTGGTTTTGTTTTAAGTTTTATTTTAAGTATCACTTTGATACTTGGTTTGTTTTAAGTATCATTTGATACTTGGTTTTGCTTTATGTTCTGTTTTAAGTATCACATTGATACTTGGTTTGTTTTAAGTATCGTTTGATACTTGGTTTTGCGTTATGTTTTGTTTTAAGTATCTCTTTGATACTTGGTTTGTTTTAAGTATCATTTGATATTTGGTTTCGTGTTATATTTTGTTTTAAGTATCGCTTTGATACTTGGTTTTGTTTTATGTTTTGTTTTAAGTATCGCTTTGATACTTAATTACTTTCACCAAAGCGTATCGATTGATACCTTTGATTAGTTTTGTTCATGCTAGACATGAACAGATTTGTGTATTTAAAGACCGCCTGTTTCTACGATAGAAAAGGCAGACTTTGATAGACAGTATTTCAATATACTTGGTTGAACCGTTACTTCTTTGTTCTCCAGTACACCTTCGAAGCCTCCTTTAGTTCTCAGCTCTGGCCTCCTCTCTTGAAGAGCAGGCCACCTGCCAACTATCGTATCTATTACCGATAACATGATTAGCACCTTGCGAACATGTTACGCTCTTTATTCCAGGCCTATCTTATTAACCTTTCCGATGTGGTGAAGGACAAGTCACAATTTCTCCATGATGCTCCTAGTAGTTCACTCCAGTTCCTTGACAGTATAATGTTGTGAGTGGTATCCTCGAATTCTGCCTTGTATTCCAGTAATTGACATTCGCTCTAGTATGATGAAAAAAGTGTTTGCTTTCATTGTTGGAGTTTTTCCAACTTTTATCTTACCATTTCTTTGGCGCTGGGATCGCCAAATTATTCAAGAAATATTACCTTGAATTCGTCATAGGTGATCCAGTCTCTTTGCTTCAGTCCATCTAGGAAGAGCATCATGTAAAGTCCGACCAGTCCCCTTACCAGTGATTCTACAAAGAGAATTTTGATGGTGTCATGTTGTTCTCTGTATCCTTTGACAGTGAAATATCCTTCACATTGTGCTCAGAATATTTGTAGTTTATCTTCTACTCCTCTGTATTTGTCTGGTTCCATTGCCTTTAGCCTTTAGACAGTCCCTTATCCTACCATTGTATTTCAAGTTGCCATTAGAAAGTACTGAAACTTGCATTAGATTGTTCCTAAGATATGGGTTGCTGGTACTGGAGGGGCTGAGGCTGGTGGTACCGGGACGGTTGATCCAAATATCCATCATGGTTGTGAGATTCCTGCAGTCAAGGTATCCACTGGTGATCTCTTTTCTAGTGAGACTGGACACGCTGCCCTTGAGGCCTCTGCTGAAATGTAATCCAGGGCATCGCTAAATTCCCCTAGATTCAGGTTTTCATTGTTGATGTCGATATCTCAATCCATATCTCAATTAAAGGCAGGCATTTTGTATCGTTTAGTGTCACTTTTGGTGATACCTTGTAATGTAATGTTCATAACTCGGATACTTGGTTCTTGGCGATGGGGAACAATACTTCTCTTCTACCTTTCTTATTCTTATCTGATGATAGTGCTAAGTCTATGTTTATGTTACTAATGGTATAAGACCTCTGTCCTCTATTAAGAAAGTATATCGTAAGCTATCTTTAACTCTACTTCATGATGAGCTTTTCTTGGCATAATAATAATGCAGGTCCTTATAATCATAAAGAATGTAAAAATGCTTATTTGTTAAAGTAATAAGTTGGAAAAGTACATAGAACAAAGGGTGAAGAGCATATCCTTCTCAGCTATATCAGCCTACTTATATAGCACTCTTCTTGCCCCAAGTCATCTGACCCAAGTGGTCACATGTGTGAAACCAAATCATAATAAACTAGTAATATGACCTCATAGCAAGATCATGTGCAAAAATCCATAAACTTATCATAATGTAATAAATAATTCACATGACTCCAAATGTTCACATATGCAAAACCCATGACCTCATAAAGTGGTTATGTGCAAAACATAAATCATATATGCAAGGCATCCTGCAAGACTTACTTGCAAGGCATACTTGCCAGGTACACATCTCATGACTCATAATTGTATCATGTGTGAAACAGAATCAATCTTAATATACGAAGTCATATGACCCAAATGAGTGATATGCATGAAATAATAACATACCTATAAGTCATAATCATGAGTCATGTAAAAACCTTTCCATGCCAAGCCACATTCATAGTACCAACCTATTGTTTCATTTATTCATTCAAAACTCCCTATCCGTCAGTGGTGAAATTTCTCCTTGTACTATGAGAAAATATTTCTTCTGCTCCTACCAGTGGTGAAAGCTTTCATCCAAACAGATTTAATATTAGAGTAAACAGATCCTATTAAGAAAGACCCAATCACATAGTTAGAGATATATGTGAATTTGAACATTAATATTCTGCCTTCATGAATAGTGTAAAATTAGAATCTTACTCTATCTATTAATCTATACAATTTCCTCCTCTCTCATCAGTCTGTTTTCTCACATGTTGATGATGTATGCCTAGAGAATAGGCATTTTTCTTCATTCAGTGTTCTTGCTGGAAACAGAAAGTTCTTAATTTGTAATGTTATTTTGTTGTCAAAGATTATAAGATATGTAAAATTATAAATCAAAAGCTTAGAATGTGTAATGACTGGCAACTCTACCTCGCTCCCTCCAATCAAAAACACCTTTGGAGATTAATTAAAGTAGTATTATATGCGTGGAAATTTTCCTAGTATTTTTGTTTGGTAGAAATTAGGTAATTTGGTGATCCTATGGAAATGTTGACAACTGTGTGGTGGAGATAACCTGATAGACTTCAGAGTTGTCTAGGCCAATCAAGATTGGTTTCTGTAGATGGAGATTGTCTAGGATGGCTCATATTATACTTATTTCATTTATGACTACTAAGAGCAAAGTAAAGTAGGTAAGGTAGAATAGAATTGTGAAGACAACATTATATTGTTAGGGTCTCTTCTCCGTTGCTTGATGAGGTCTAAAGGTTTGGGAAGCACCGCGATATTTATATTCTATATCTCAGTATTCGCGGACTACTTCTCTCTATCATACAACTCTGTACCTCTCTGATTATAACTTGCAATGTTGGGTTTACTCCAAAGGGGTAAAGACCTACCAGTGGAGGCTCTGAAAATCACCACGCCCTCTTCAATGATTATAATATTGCTAACTAAGAACCATAATGTTCCCAAAAGTAATGATCCCATCATCAGGGTCTTTAGACTTATGGCCTAGTTCTCAAGTTAAACTGAGTTGGCCCGAATGTCTTCATTATTAATGAAATGATCAGTTTCATCTGCGGGTTGTATCTGCACAGGTAGTCATGATTACAATCTTTCTATATCATCTGACTTCAAACTTCCACAACTCCATATCTAACTGACAGATATCTTCTGGTGGACTTTCTACTAACTCATCAGAAGTGATTCTACTAGATTAGCAGATAATCTCATAGTTGGTAACTTATGGTTACTCTAGGTAACAGGGTTTGAATCGCCATTCAGGTATTGAGAATGATTCTTGCAAACTCAGCACATTCCTGAACTAAGTTGTAACACTCACTGAAGTTCATTGACTTCTGTGGTAGTATACCTTAGAGTTCTAGACTCTTCTAGTTATCATAGTATGGGTGCTTATGTATTAGTTTGTCGTTGAGATTCTTTACCATTTGATACCATATCTTTAACTCAAAAACGTCCCATTACCTATGGCCTATACAAAAGAAGTAACATCTTTAAAGCCTAGTAACTCTCTAAGTAGATGCTGGACTTACTTCGTTCTACTACCCAGGCCTAGCCGACAGAGCTCTCTCATAGCACCTGTGATCAAGATCTGGTTGGAGAGCTGGCAGCGACGTATATGGTATTATTTCTATGCCTTTAAATCTGTGGCATTATAGTCACAGGATGCAACCGAAATTAATAAGTATAATGACATGTAGGCCCCATAAGGAGGCTGGAGTAGGGTGTTGGAGACCAGGAATTCTGATTCTGAGTGGAGTTACCCTACTTAGCGTAGTTCCTAGGTATTGGATCCTGGTATTCTGAACATATGCTCCCTCCTCTTAAGGCCTCATCTTGTATGCTTTTTGGATACATATAAAATAAATTAAAAATTAAAAATTAAATTAAAACAATTAATTAATAAACCTTAAACATTAACTCCTTTAGGATCTGATAAGAGCAGGGTGACAAACCTTCTAGGTTTGCTTGTTTACAATAGGAAACCCTTTCCCTCATGGTTCTTCCTCTGCCTACTATAGCATTTCCAAATTATCACAGTGGAATTCTTCTACCATTTCCCATACATTATTCATGCCTATTGTAGGCTTCCAGGTGTTCTCGTCTTTTGAACATCCTTGCCACTTCACAATGTACTAAGTTCACATACCTCTTGGTAGTAAATGTATACTCACTTTCAGTATGAGTATAGCTCGCTTCTTACAATTTTCTCTATTTCCTATTGTAAGTCATCCTCAATATCCTCAGGTTCCCTGGGAGGTTGTTGTTGGTCTGCGCTTTACTGACTCCCTGTTAGGTTCTAACAGGGACATATGAAATACTAGGTGAATATTCTATTGATCCAGAATATTGAGTTTCAGGTGTAGTTTCCTCATTTCTCTAAGATTACAAGTGGTCCATATAATCTTGGTCCAAGCTTCTTTAACTTTTGCTATAACTGGTACAGGTACTTGGTTATTGGTTTAATTTTATAATTCGTTTTAAGTATTACTTTACTACTTGGTTGGTTTTAAGTATCACTTAACACTTGGTTTTGTTTTATGTTGTATTTTAAGTATCACTTTAACACTTAGTTTTAATTTAAGTATTGTTTTAATACTTAAGTTATTTTATCAAAGTATATCGTTTGATACCTTTGATTAGTTTTGTTCGTGCTGGATATGAACAAATTTCTTCATTTAAAGACCCTCTGATTTCACAATGGAAAAGGCAGACTTTAACAGATAGTATTTCTATATACTTAGTTGAACAGTTACTCTATTGATTTCCTAGTACACCCTTGAAGACACCTTTTGTTCATAGCTCTCACCTCCTCTCTACTAGATCAGCCCACCTATCAGCTATTGCACTCTTTCCAATAACATGATTAGCAGCTTGCGAATACTTTACATCTGGTGTGTGCGAATGCTTTTTGCGATTAACATTACTTCATTGCCGATTTGGAAGTCTGGTTGTTGCTTGGCCTTTCTATCATAATTTTTAGCCATAGCTTCTCATGTCTGTTCAAGTAATTTTCTTTCCTACTCATGGATCATTTTTGTCCAGTTTGCATAAAGTGTAGCTCTTAGATCATGTACCTCATGTTCCTTCATCCATTCAGTCTGGGGATAAAATCCATAGTTTGTGTAGAAAGGGGTCATTTCATATATATTAGTTGCCTTGTTATTGTAGGCATATTCAGCTAGATGTAGCAATTAGTACCAGTCATCCTGATCATAGTTGCTGAAACTTTGTACGTCACTATCCAGCACTTTGTTGGTTCACTCAGTTTGTCTATCTGTTTGTCAGTAGTACACTGTAGACATCTTCCATTTTAAGTTCAATGTTTTGCTCAGAGATTTACAAATTTTCTCCAGCAAACTTCAAATTGATATCTGAGACAATTTCTGTTGGTAAGCCACACTGCGTGCGTCCTTTTGACGC